>NC_073692.1:406652573-406848268 GCF_029784155.1 Uranotaenia lowii | reverse complement strand
ACGACAAAAATGACAAAAATGACAAAAATGACAAAAATGACAAAAATGACAAAAATGACAAAAATGACAAAAATGACAAAAATGACAAAAATGACAAAAATGACAAAAATGACAAAAATGACAAAAATGACAAAAATGACAAAAATGACAAAAATGACAAAAATGACAAAAATGACAAAAATGACAAAAATGACAAAAATGACAAAAATGACAAAAATGACAAAAATGACAAAAATGACAAAAATGACAAAAATGACAAAAATGACAAAAATGACAAAAATGACAAAAATGACAAAAATGACAAAAATGACAAAAATGACAAAAATGACAAAAATGACAAAAATGACAAAAATGACAAAAATGACAAAAATGAAAAAAATGACAAAAATGACGACAAAAATGACAAAAATGACAAAAATGACAAAAATGACAAAAATGACAAAAATGACAAAAATGACAAAAATGACAAAAATGACAAAAATGACAAAAATGACAAAAATGACAAAAATGACAAAAATGACAAAAATGACAAAAATGACAAAAATGACAAAAATGACAAAAATGACAAAAATGACAAAAATGACAAAAATGACAAAAATGACAAAAATGACAAAAATGACAAAAATGACAAAAATGACAAAAATGACAAAAATGACAAAAATGACAAAAATGAAAAAAATGACAAAAATGACGACAAAAATGACAAAAATGACAAAAATGACAAAAATGACAAAAATGACAAAAATGACAAAAATGACAAAAATGACAAAAATGACAAAAATGACAAAAATGACAAAAATGACAAAAATGACAAAAATGACAAAAATGACAAAAATGACAAAAATGACAAAAATGACAAAAATGACAAAAATGACAAAAATGACAAAAATGACGACAAAAATGACAAAAATGACAAAAATGACAAAAATGACAAAAATGACAAAAATGACAAAAATGACAAAAATGACAAAAATGACAAAAATGACAAAAATGACAAAAATGACAAAAATGACAAAAATGACAAAAATGACAAAAATGACAAAAATGACAAAAATGACAAAAATGACAAAAATGACAAAAATGACAAAAATGACAAAAATGACAAAAATGACAAAAATGACAAAAATGACAAAAATGACAAAAATGACAAAAATGACAAAAATGACAAAAATGACAAAAATGACAAAAATGACAAAAATGACAAAAATGAAAAAAATGACAAAAATGACGACAAAAATGACAAAAATGACAAAAATGACAAAAATGACAAAAATGACAAAAATGACAAAAATGACAAAAATGACAAAAATGACAAAAATGACAAAAATGACAAAAATGACAAAAATGACAAAAATGACAAAAATGACAAAAATGACAAAAATGACAAAAATGACAAAAATGACAAAAATGACAAAAATGACAAAAATGACAAAAATGACAAAAATGACAAAAATGACAAAAATGACAAAAATGACAAAAATGACAAAAATGACAAAAATGACAAAAATGAGTCTGCTAGGGTGTGCCTTGATGTGACTAACAAAATCTTTAAAAGATAAATCGTTTGTTGTTATGTTTAAAGTCTTTTTAAAATTCAAATAATCGTTTGTGTATCTGAGCTTAAAAAATATTTCAAAATTAGGTGTCAGTGCTCTATTCACAATGAACTTTTCCACGCAACCACAAAATTACCGGAAAACTTAAATTTTCTATCACCTGGAGGCAAAAAAAAATCATCACGCGCAGACTTTTCAAAGGAACTCTAGTGTACATGTACACATACACAAAAGAGCACCACCGCACACGAAACCACCCACTGACACCAGCCCACCCACCCACTCATTGAATCCCAGCCAGCCAGCAGCCGCATCACCCCCAAAAACCATTTCAAAGGAATTTCGCGCTGCTCTTATGTTATGATTTATGGAATAAATTATTTTCCCATTTTTAGTCCAACCCCACACCGTTTTATTCCAGTGTCAATTTCCATCGCTTTTCCCCGGACTTTTCCTTACTCCAGGGCACCGAAACTTGATCGTCACTTTAATCTCGAATGAGAGCCAATTGGTTGATTTTCTGGTGGATGGTGGGGAAATTTTACGCCCACTCTTCTCCTCATCAGCCCACACCGGCTGCGAAAAACGAACGCTTCTCCTGAAGAGAGGAGGTGATAGAGCTTTGGTTTTTCTTTTGCCATCATAATTTTTTCTTCTCGTTTTTTTTTTGGGTTTCACAACTCACCCGCTGGCAGTAAAAAAGCTGCTGGATGTCGTTTGCAATTTTTTTTTCTTCTGTTTTGTTTTCGTTGCCTTTTCCCAATTTTTTCATACTTTTTTGGTGTCCCAAACCGTTAACTTCAGTGGGAGTTTCGAGGGAGGACAAAAGCGAAAGCAAAAAATTCACAACACAAACGAAGCAATTTTGTGTAACGGAACTTTCGGTAAGTGGGAGGAAGTAGAATAAGCAAAATTGTATGAGGAGAAAACTCGTAGGAAGGAGTAAAGAGAAAAAAAAACGATGCTGTAAATGCTGCCATCTTTTTGATGCTCTTTGATGGTGCAAACAACAATGAGGCGCGCCACGGACAACAATCGAAAGGAGTTGGTAGAGTCTAGCTGCTAGAGTCTCTAAATGAAGAGGGTCGAGGCAGTTTGACGCTGCAGCAGGGAGTCAAAAAGAGGGAAGTCATTCTTGGAAGAATGAAAACTTGCTCTGGAGACGCTTTCAGAAGTGGAAAAATGAGTTTACCTCTGGTTTGCGTTTCTGTTTGAATTATTCCCTGGAATTATTTATTACACTGGTTTGAACAATAAACTGTTAGATTGAAAAGTTATGTTGAAATCTATACTTTTTTTTAAATGTTATTCTGAATTTACCCGGCTTTATTCGGGTTTGCTAATATACATATAACTGACAATAATTTGTTTCATATCTCGTTTGTTTGAAACAACACTTAAATAGAAAAGTCCTTAGCATGATTTGACCAAAAATTTAAATTTAAGGGGATTATAAATATGAAAATTGAAAATACAGTTCCTTGAATGCTTATTGATAAAATCACGAAAAAGGTTCTTAGGTACTTGACATCGTTTGATTTTATATTTTAATCTCAGAAATAAGATAAAGCCATTATCAGCTTATAATAAGGTTGCCAGAATATTTTCAGAACGCATCCAGACTGGAAAAAACCGGATATTTGATTTGAAAATCGACGACCATAAGTCCGGGCAATATTCGGGAAAATTTTGTTTAAACCCAGAAATAACATACAAAAATCAAGAAACAAAATTGAAAACTATTTTTCTCTTCATAAAAAATCATTGAAAGATTTTAAATCGTATTGTAGGCTTCCAAAATAAACCTTACGTGATAATTAATTTAAAACTTGCTGATAAAAATCAATTTTAAGGTATAAATAAAAATAAAATCAAATTTTTTTTTGGTTTGAATTGCCATTTTTATTGTGCATTTTTGTGCCATTTTTGCGCTATTTTTGTGCCATATTATCATTTTGTAATTTTTGTCATTTTTGTCATTTTTGTCATTTTTGTCATTTTTGTCATTTTTGTCATTTTTGTCATTTTTGTCATTTTTGTCATTTTTGTCATTTTTGTCATTTTTGTCATTTTTGTCATTTTTGTCATTTTTGTCATTTTTGTCATTTTTGTCATTTTTGTCATTTTTGTCATTTTTGTCATTTTTGTCATTTTTGTCATTTTTGTCATTTTTGTCATTTTTGTCATTTTTGTCATTTTTGTCATTTTTGTCATTTTTGTCATTTTTGTCATTTTTGTCATTTTTGTCATTTTTGTCATTTTTGTCATTTTTGTCATTTTTGTCATTTTTGTCATTTTTGTCATTTTTGTCATTTTTGTCATTTTTGTCATTTTTGTCATTTTTGTCATTTTTGTCATTTTTGTCATTTTTGTCATTTTTGTCATTTTTGTCATTTTTGTCATTTTTGTCATTTTTGTCATTTTTGTCATTTTTGTCATTTTTGTCATTTTTGTCATTTTTGTAATTTTTGTCATTTTTGTAATTTTTGTCATTTTTGTCATTTTTGTCATTTTTGTCATTTTTGTCATTTTTGTCATTTTTGTCATTTTTGTCATTTTTGTCATTTTTGTCATTTTTGTCATTTTTGTCATTTTTGTCATTTTTGTCATTTTTGTCATTTTTGTCATTTTTGTCATTTTTGTCATTTTTGTCATTTTTGTCATTTTTGTCATTTTTGTCATTTTTGTCATTTTTGTCATTTTTGTCATTTTTGTCATTTTTGTCATTTTTGTCATTTTTGTCATTTTTGTCATTTTTGTCATTTTTGTCATTTTTGTCATTTTTGCCATTTTTGTCATTTTTGTCATTTTTGTCATTTTTGTCATTTTTGTCATTTTTGTCATTTTTGTCATTTTTGTCATTTTTGTCATTTTTGTCATTTTTGTCATTTTTGTAATTTTTGTAATTTTTGTAATTTTTGTAATTTTTGTAATTTTTGTAATTTTTGTAATTTTTGTAATTTTTGTAATTTTTGTAATTTTTGTAATTTTTGTAATTTTTGTAATTTTTGTAATTTTTGTAATTTTTGTAATTTTTGTAATTTTTGTAATTTTTGTAATTTTTGTAATTTTTGTAATTTTTGTAATTTTTGTAATTTTTGTAATTTTTGTAATTTTTGTAATTTTTGTAATTTTTGTAATTTTTGTAATTTTTGTAATTTTTGTAATTTTTGTAATTTTTGTAATTTTTGTAATTTTTGTAATTTTTGTAATTTTTGTAATTTTTGTAATTTTTGTAATTTTTGTAATTTTTGTAATTTTTGTAATTTTTGTAATTTTTGTAATTTTTGTAATTTTTGTAATTTTTGTAATTTTTGTAATTTTTGTAATTTTTGTAATTTTTGTAATTTTTGTAATTTTTGTAATTTTTGTAATTTTTGTAATTTTTGTAATTTTTGTAATTTTTGTAATTTTTGTAATTTTTGTAATTTTTGTAATTTTTGTAATTTTTGTAATTTTTGTAATTTTTGTAATTTTTGTAATTTTTGTAATTTTTGTAATTTTTGTGATTTTTGTAATTTTGTAATTTTTGTAATTTTTGTAATTTTTGTAATTTTTGTAATTTTTGTAATTTTTGTAATTTTTGTGATTTTTGTAATTTTGTAATTTTTGTAATTTTTGTAATTTTTGTAATTTTTGTAATTTTTGTAATTTTTGTAATTTTTGTAATTTTTGTAATTTTTGTAACTTTTGTAATTTTTGTAATTTTTGTAATTTTTGTAATTTTTGTAATTTTTGTAATTTTTGTAATTTTTGTAATATTTGTAATTTTTGTAATTTTTGTAATTTTTGTAATTTTTGTAATTTTTGTAATTTTTGTAATTTTTGTAATTTTTGTAATTTTTGTAATTTTTGTAATTTTTGTAATTTTTGTAATTTTTGTAATTTTTGTAATTTTTGTAATTTTTGTAATTTTTGTAATTTTTGTAATTTTTGTAATTTTTGTAATTTTTGTAATTTTTGTAATTTTTGTAATTTTGGTAATTTTTGTAATTTTTGTAATTTTTGTAATTTTTGTAATTTTTGTAATTTTTGTAATTTTTGTAATTTTTGTAATTTTTGTAATTTTTGTAATTTTTGTAATTTTTGTAATTTTTGTAATTTTTGTAATTTTTTAATTTTTGTATTTTTTGTATTTTTTGTATTTTTTGTAATTTTTGTAATTTTTGTAATTTTTGTAATTTTTGTAATTTTTGTAATTTTTGTAATTTTTGTAATTTTTGTAATTTTTGTAATTTTTGTAACTTTTGTAATTTTTGTAATTTTTGTAATTTTTGTAATTTTTGTCATTTTTGTCATTTTTGTCATTTTTGTCATTTTTGTCATTTTTGTCATTTTTGTCATTTTTGTCATTTTTGTCATTTTTGTCATTTTTGTCATTTTTGTCATTTTTGTAATTTTTGTAATTTTTGTAATTTTTAATTTTTGTAATTTTTGTAATTTTTGTTATTTTTGTAATTTTTGTAATTTTTGTAATTTTTGTCATTTTTGTAATTTTTGTAATTTTTGTAATTTTTGTAATTTTTGTAATTTTTGTAATTTTTGTAATTTTTGTAATTTTTGTAATTTTTGTAATTTTTGCCATTTTTGTAATTTTTGTCATTTTTGTCATTTTTGTAATTTTTGTAATTTTTGTAATTTTTGTAATTTTTGTAATTTTTGTAATTTTTGTAATTTTTGTAATTTTTGTAATTTTTGTAATTTTTGTAATTTTTGTAATTTTTGTAATTTTTGTAATTTTTGTAATTTTTGTAATTTTTGTAATTTTTGTAATTTTTGTAATTTTTGTAATTTTTGTAATTTTTGTAATTTTTGTAATTTTTGTAATTTTTGTAATTTTTGTAATTTTTGTAATTTTTGTAATTTTTGTAATTTTTGTAATTTTTGTAATTTTTGTAATTTTTGTAATTTTTGTAATTTTTGTAATTTTTGTAATTTTTGTAATTTTTGTAATTTTTGTAATTTTTGTAATTTTTGTAATTTTTGTAATTTTTGTAATTTTTGTAATTTTTGTAATTTTTGTAATTTTTGTAATTTTTGTAATTTTTGTAATTTTTGTAATTTTTGTAATTTTTGTAATTTTTGTAATTTTTGTAATTTTTGTAATTTTTGTAATTTTTGTAATTTTTGTAATTTTTGTTATTTTTGTAATTTTTGTTATTTTTGTAATTTTTGTTATTTTTGATATTCTTTGTAATTTTTGTTATTTTTGTTTTTTTTATTATTTGTTATTTATGTTATTTTTGTAATATTGGTAATTTATGTTATTTTGGTTATTTTTAATTTTTGTAAGATTTGTAATTTATGTTATTTTTTTAAATTTTTTTTATTTTTGTCATTTTAATTTTTTTATTTTTATAAATTTTGGTCTTTTTTGTCAGTTTTATTTGTCTGTCAATGCTGTCATTTTTTTCCTATTCATCCTTTCTTTACTGTGAATTCCATAATTGGTGGAATATTATTTTAGTACTTTCAGGTTTACGAATATTTTGGATTTCAGAACTTGCAAATCATCGTTGATCCTTCTGCATATCCTAAAAAATCGTTCCTTGTACTCGTATCAGACCTCTCCTGTATTCATAAAGAAGACAACCCCATCTTAATCGAAAAACTTGAATGGGACGAGACTTTCAGCTTTTACATTCTCAAAATAACCACAAAGCACCTTTGGCGCAAAATGGATATTGAAAAAAAATGAGTACATGGGAAATTGAAATTTGGAAGGGGTCTACTGATCGAAAATTACACAACATCCAAATTTGTATACATACCTTCCTGCCTCACTTAAAAGTGAGGACAGGAATAAAAAAAAATAGGATTGTTCGTACAAAAAAGTAGGATGTTTCACTTGGCTTCTAATAATTCTAATTAAGTTTTTTTATCACAATTTGTGATTTCCATTAGATTTTAAGTTTTCAAGTTAGATATTTAATCTTTTTTTTTTATCGATTCCAGATAAGAATCATCCTAACGTTTAATCTATCCCCACAAGAATCGACGAATCCCTGATGGCAACAACCAAAAACTGACGGTCGACAAAAATTTTTTTTTGGGCTGCTCTATTTCTGGAGCCTATTTTTTCCCACTCCTGTCAAGAGGTCCACCGAAAGGGATTGGAAAGTTTTCTCCTTTATCACCTCAATCTTTCCCACTACTACTGCCTATGAATTTTTCCTCCCTGAAGCCAAACAGTTTTCATCGTTTGTGAAAAATCGGACAAATATGCAAACGAGACCGAAACACCCGTTTGCCATTGCATTGGTTAAGGGGGATCAAAATCCGAGAATGTAGATATATCGTGTTCTTCGTCCTCTCGTCATATCGATATATGGGGACTGTTTTTTCGGGATAAAAATCTCTTCCGTCTTCTATTAGGTGGTCGGTTTGGGCTGGTCTTTTTTTACTTCTTGTTTGTATCGGGACGATGATATTTGGGGAAAGAACCCTTGAGGCAAAAAAATGGAGTGAGGAAAACAAGATAAAAAACTGTTCGGAAATAGCTTAAAGCTTATGGGGGAAGGATCAAAACTAGGGTAGTAGTTTTGTGAGTTGTTTGATGAATGAAGCAAAAAATAGAAATGAACCGAAGGTAGGATTTGTTGTTTTTTTTTATATTTTGGCTGGAAAATCGATGAGTTGATTTGAGGTTGTTGAGTAGTTTTGGGGATTCGATACGGATTTGAGTCAATATTAGAAATTCTGTCGACAAATTTGGGTGACCATTCATTCGGTCGTTTAGGGAAAATAGTACCAGCTACTTTCAAAAAAGGATGTAGTGACTCCTTCTCAAAATAAAACGAGTTATTACAAACTCTGGTTAGAAATGCCAGAAAAAAGAAGGAATAAATATCTTGACATGCCGTGTTTTTCACTGAGTAGAAAAAGGTGTTGACTCTTTCAGTGCAATTTCGATTATTTTGATTATGGGCCTTATTCTGCAAGGCTAATGAAGTGACTCAGAGTCGGCTCACCACGCCAGGTGACTAGTTCATTGCTTCGGAGGCGAATAAACAACAGATACTCATTTTGACGTTCCAGAGGGGATGAACCAGTTTCATCGAGTTCACCATGCAAACTGTCAAACGTGTAAAGAACGTTCAAACCTGGGACAGGAAGACTGAATTAAAAAAGGAAAAAATCGTTCAAACATAAAATTTTTCTCATCAATCTACCGACCTGTACGAAGGCTCAAAATTTGCTTTCTTGTAGAGTGTTTTTCAAAAAAATCTGTTTTGATGTTCAAATTTCGTTTAAGTTTTTGTAGCTGAATAATAATAATTGTTTGATTAATGGTGGTTCTAAAAATTGCCAAAATTAAAGAATTATATTTTTGGTAGTTCCCATGAACCGAACAACATTTCTCGCGCGTGAGCTTACATGACGTCGTAAGAAACAAAATGTAAACAACGAGCTTTATTATGAAAAAAATACAAAAACTGGTATAGATAAATGAAGGGTCTTCCTGTACCTGTCCATGTTCCTGTTTTCTAGCCGAACTCAATCCGGTCGTTCCCCCCTCTTCCGACGTTGTTCTCCTACTCTTCCTCCCTCTATTCGGTCAGTCTCAATGTATTTCCAATAACCAGGTGTGTCATTCGAATTCATCAATGTCTTCATAAAAGGTACGATCCAATGTAGAACCCTACAATAAACTAGTCGCAACTTCTTTCTATTTAGAATATTTGTAGCCTGGACAACATATTCTATATGGCAAATACTAATTTTAAAGTTGTTTTGATATCTTTTTAGGTGTTCTCTGTGAATTCTTAGGATGTGTCAGTTTGAAATTATCAGTTCAATTTATTGCAGCGTATCGATCAGATTTTAACTAGATTCATATTAGAATGAACAGTAAGCTCAATCCCAAAAGCACTCTGCCTGCACACGTATTCACCAATCGGAATCATCGATGCTCAGTATTCATTCAGGCTTCATGCAGGTTTATGAGATTATCCAATCTTCATTTCCAGTATCAAGCAAAATAGCTGAAAGTGAAAAAAGCTCCATTCAATTATCACTAAGTTTAGTTGAATGGTGACAAAGCTTGTTTGACTCACAATTCCAAATTTCCTTTTTTTACGCTAATACCTGTATCTTTGTTTCCAGTCATAGTAAAGACTTCAAATTTTGTGGAGTGTTAGTTGGATTCTGTGAAGTTTTCATGGAAAAATATCATCCGAGCGAGAAATTACAGCTTTTCAAAGTTGGAAGGGGGTGCGCAGCTTTACGCGATTTCATTTTTTTTTTAACGCAACTGTATGTGTTTTAATTTAAATATCGTAATAAATGTTCGTCAAGTTATGTCGTGAGACGGAATACTATGTAAATAAAAAAAATCCAAGGGAAAAATGACATCAATCGATGGCGAGAGTTTCAGAAGAGGATTCGCGAAAAACGTTGGAATAGTAAAAAAAATTTTAACAATCATTTTAGAAATTTTTGAACATCTGTTGACAATGCAATAAGGAAAGTTGAGGATTGAAAACAACAAGGAATCATAAGAATTATTAACAAATTATTATAAGATAGAATTGTAATAAACCGGATAAAAAAAAAGAAAAAAAATCCCTCAAATTATCGATCGTGTCAAAAGAAAACTTTTCTTCCATTTAATTCATGATTTGCCTATGATTATTTCATTATTGCTTTTGACATATTTGACAAAAAAATAACAATAGTTAAGAAAATTGTATACAAAACCTAGCTGACCCGGTGTGCTTTGCTACACCTTCCAAAATTTAATTTAGTTTCTTAAAATAATTGAAATTCATATTTATTTCCTAGACACCGTTTTAAACCAAATTTCAGCTCAGTGAAAAGATATTTTAATAGAATTTTCTGAGAATTGATCTCTAAATTTGTTTTTCGAGATCTGAAACTTTAACTCAGTTTTTAGAAGCTATATAGAGTTTCTAATTATTTCATTATGTATGTTCTAATGATATGAACTTCTAGCTCTTTCACTCTTGCAATGCAAGAAGTGCTAACGAACAACTATAAAATCGTTTTTTGTACCTAAATGACGTAACATTTCGCTTTATTTGTCTGATAAGTTTGCAAATTATGCCAAATATAATATGAATAAAGACTTGCATTCTTCTTTCCGACTCCAACCAGAAATAATCGTACCCAAACAACCTCTTTTCCATTTGTTTGTCTAGTTCTCGATTTATGCCAATAAACTTGTATGGAATCCCTGATTGGTTAAAAAGTTTTTAGTCTATACAACGCAATATATATGAAACTCTCTTTGTCGCTCCCTTCTTCACACTGCAATGCAGAAAGGTTTGTAAGTAGAAACATATCATGTACCCAAATACCTTCCCCTGATGAAATTTTTTTCGCCATTTACTCAACTTGTAGACATGATACATTACAATTTGAAGTGATTCCAAACATCACTGTTCATGGTATGAAATCTGGCGACTTTTTATACTGCAAATTACTATATTTTATTTGTTTTAGCAAAAAGTGCAAATTAAATTCTTATGAATAAACTGTAACTCAATGAATCAAGGAATAGATTAGTTTTTAAAGGAGAAAAAACTTGCTTGAAATTTGTTTTTTGGCTGAATCACAGCAATTTTTCTTTTACTGAAGGTCCTTTTAAGACATTTCAAGATTTTAACTTACTGACCTTATCTGTTCATTGACAATCGATTGAAAACAGATTTTCAAAAGTTGAATGGATCCAAAAATAATTTTCATGCTTCGATGGTGGTATGAATATTTTCTTAAAAATTGGATGTAAACATAACACAATGGATGTAAACATAACAACAAAACGCCGAGAAGGGTAACAGTTATCAAAGTTTATTTTGCTTCTTTTTTTTAATTTCAATCTTCAATTCAAATTTAAATTTCAATTCAGATACACCGGAGCAAATGCAAACGGATTTTACCATAGTTGGACTTTCATAAATCTAAGAAAAATAAGTTATTCTTAAAAACAAATCCATTTTCGTTTATTACATCACTAAATCAGTTCTCAACAAACTCTTGTTGGAAGTTAAAATTCAAAAGTGTTGCCAAAAAGATTTTTCCAAGTAAAAATTTGTCCCGCTTATTGAGGCTAGTGAAAAGAAAACACTCCACTTTTACTGAATTCTGTTTTTTAGCAAAAGACCTTAATTTACAACGACATTAATTTTGAATATCCACTTCACGTTCAACACACGACATACACCTTTCTAACTTTTCACACTTAAAACTGAATCATTTCGGAGAGAAAATTCTTAAAAGGTTGATGTTTCATGACTAAAAGGCACGTTTGAACTTGTTCCACTATGTGAAACAACAGGAGTTAATAGTATTTTTAACACTTTCAGGTCGTATTGAAAAAAAAATCTGCTGCCACTGGAATCATAACAATCACAAAAAAAAACTTTTCAACAAAACAGCGGATTAAAAGTCTTTTCTATGTATTTAGTGAAAATATTGAAACAAAAACATACTTTTCATGTCAAGTGATTAATAGAACTGTGTGTTCACAAACCGTATAGTGTTTTTCAGTGAATAATTTAAAAAAAAGTTGAAATTTGTTAGTCAGATTGTTTATTGGACGCAACAAGTTAAAGATGAAGAAAAAATTTATACATTTTTTTTGTAAATGTTGAACGTTTGCATTTGCCCTAGTTTACCTGCTTAGCTGGAAATTCTTCAAGAAAATGCATATCCTCACTTTTTTGTTATGGAAAGCGGTTTATTTTGTGTTAAATTTCACTGTTGCAAGCAAAAAATCAAAACATTCTATGCATTCGGCCTTTAAATCCATAAACATTATAATCTACTAACTGATTCACCCGGCCTTGCTCGGGTTAACATAAAATATTAATCAAAATCAATCGTTTGACTTTTCAAAATTTTGGAAGCTTTACATTCATCATTTTTGGAATTTTGTCCAAAGTTTGGCCATGTAAGTTTTGTTAGTCTTTTTAAAGTTTTTATTGAGATTATTCACTGTGTTAATCGTTTTCACATTATTGGAAACTTTATAGGTATGAGGTTTCAATTAAAATAAATTCAAAATAGTTCCCCTTGAATGCTAATTCATCCTTTCACGAAAAACATTTCTTACAATCATCATCTAAAAAATTTGACCTTATATTATTATCTTCAACAGATTATACTGTTTTTTTATCTTTCCCATCCCCTATCTAATGAAAATTTCTGTTGGAGATTATCCCACTTTTCAAGATGGATGATATCCCTGTACAATGGTATATTTAAGTTTTATTTACTTGGAAATTTCTAAAACGACCTCCGAGCTTTGTTGGGCCATGTTAAAAAATCACTATGCATGTTTTCAGTTGTATGTGTGTATTTTTCCGCTTTTTAAATTCACACTTTTTTTTATTATAAGCTTACCTTAAATCTTGAAAGTTCCACTATTTAATAGTTTTTTGGAATTATCGAAAACAAAACATCTCAAAACTGAAATCACCATTTCAATGTTGTGAAAAAGGTTTAATTTGAGTTCCGTTTCAATTTATCTATTCTTGGGCACAAACATCCCATTAATTATTTTGAAAAGTAATCAATGTTAAAATTCTAAGAGATCATTGGTTGAATTCGCAGTACTAAACAGTTTTACAATAAGTTTTCTCAAATTTGGATGGTGGAATCGACCACATTGGACATCAATGATAACTCAAAAGTTAAAAATTGGTCAATGAAATTGAATTGTATAATACCTCTGATTTATATGTCTTATCATTTATCTAATCAATTTCCTAATCCCTCGTTTAAATTCTTTGAAGGCTATCGAAACGTTGAAATTTTGCAGCCTTGGACTTATAACTCTGAATCTCATAAATTTTTCTTTCTGCATGAGAAATTCCAATAATATGGAAATGGTTGGCTCTTAAAAGCTGGAATTCATGAAAATCGGTTCATTAATTTTTCAGCACACAGTCCAAATAGTTATCCAGTTGATGAAGTCAATCTATTGTTCACTGTTTAGTTTCCTGTATTTTTTTGTAGACCCTCAAAGCCCCCCTAGGCGGTAAAACGCACTTTGAAAGCCATTTCAATTCTAGTCAATATACTCTAACAGGCTAGTTATATTTTTCAATCAAAAACGTAGGCTCATAATTGCATCTAAATATCTCGCACCGGCACCACGTGCTTTGAACATTAGAAGGAAGAAAAACACCCGCCAATTTTTTCTCTTTCAAATTTTTAATGCTGAGCAAGCTTTGATTTGCTTTCCAGTACACGTGAACTCTGAATGGTCGTTTCTAGTGCCTGGCCCATGCTGATGGTGAAAACAATCCCGCCAAAAGAAACGAAAATCGGTTAACAAAATGGGTGCCATGACTTTTGGTTTGTGGGAATAAAAACGAAAGTTGTATGGTAGGGTCCCTTTTTTTTGATGGGAGGGGCTCAGAACTATCACTAAAACCTTACCCTGGTGCAACAACATCTCTGTTCCAAATTTGATCGGTTAAGCGGTGTAGATTTGTATAAGGTGCATACAAACAAACAAACAAACAAACATATATAGTCCAACTCATCTTTATATATTAGAAGATTTTAAAGGACAGACTCTTGTTCAGTTCATGTGTCTGTTCATTTTCACCGGATTGTATTATTGATATGAATCAAAACTTACCTTGACGTATTGAATTATACAACTGTATGTAAATCTTTCCACTTTCTTTTTTTCAAAGGTACGCAAAGAATCATACCATTATTAAATATGCACCAGTATTAAACCCATGTTTTTTAGACAACAATTGCTGTTTTAATTAACACATAATCAAAATAGTTTTTATTTTTAAAATAGTTTATAAGGTTTCGATTCGATCGGCAAAATATCAATCTGGCTAACATCTATGCGTCATTCATTTATATGTGCTGTACAAACAATGTGGTGTACCTCATTGCTGAACAAATAAGCTAGGAATCAAGAATAAAAAAACCATCTAGGCTTCATAGCGCCACCACGAGCATTGCCCAAATGTTCCCACTAATCAGTATGCTATTCTCTCACGACGTTTGTTCGCGACGCCTCGACCTTGGAGACGAAAAAACAAACCACCCAAAGGAAAAAGAAAAAAATGGAAGCCATGACTTTTAATTGTTTAAAAAAACTACAAATTATTACGGACAATTTATGCGACTTTGTGTTATTTTTATTCGATATAAACCGATTCGCATGCCAACAGAATATTTTAAAAATAATTCCAGTCAAATCGTTTGGGTAATTTCGGAGGAGTAGGACTACAAACGCCGTTACAAGAGAATTTTATATAATAGAGTGTCATTCGCTATATAGAAGCTTTTAAAAGCAAACATTTCACTGCTGCGACCCCCTATATATTATTCTTTTGATCAAGTTTACAAACTGAGGCGACCCATAAACGCCTTGAAGTTGAAAAATTTAATAAAAATGGTTGATATTTCCATTGAAAAAAAATCATAAATAATTCTAGAAACACTGTAAAAATCCAAAAGCTTAAATGAAGTTTGAAGATTTTCTGATACACTTTGAATGAAGATACATGAGTAATCGAAAATTAAACTGCAACTCTTCTCGCTTATTTTTTTCTTCTTTGATAGACTTTCTCCTGAACTTCAAATCTTGAAAATAGAGCATTCAGAAATTTTTGTAGGAGTTTCCAAGAATATTAAAGCGATTTTTTAAAGAAATTTCTCAAATCTCATGAAAATTTCGGAAAAAATGGCATAGTCAATGCCGCTACTCACATTATTATGATTGATACAATACGGAAAGAAAAGATGCCTTTTTAAAATACCTGGATTTTCAAAGATTGATAGTTTAATTGTTAAGCAGTTCAGCTGATTGGTTTTGCTCTATTTGGGGTTTTCCCGTTTCGCAACGATCTGCGTACTGTTTTTCCTGTGTAGGAAACTTTTGTTAGAATTTTATCTATTTTCAGTGAATAAACTTAAAACTTGCTTCTGTTATTTTATTTACAACTATTTTAAACAATTTTGTTTTGTCAGTTGTGCATCCGTTTTCGTATTTTTTAAAATTATTTTTCAGGAATCAGATCTGAAAGGAAAAATATTAGAAAAAATTTGTAAAGTTACAAATTATGTAAAATCGTTGCTCGTTGGCGATCATCATTACAAACTTGTGGCTTTTAAATCATTATTTGCTTTTTCCCAATGTGTTTGTGATTGGAACATTGTCATTCAACAACAATTTCAGAAAAGACAGGAGCCAAATACCAGATGTGGTATGAAAATGTTCTAAGAACAGTTTTATATTTTCTTAATGAGATTCTGATTTCGGAAGCCAAGGCTGGTCAAGGTTGCTAGTTTTAATTTTTTTTTATAATGGTTCGAGCTACAACGTGTTCTGAGTACACCGATAGCTTTTAAATTCTCTCAAAAATGACCCCAAATTGACTCAGTCTAATGTATAAGATCAGATTCAATTTAGGGTGTATAGGATTTTTTAAATATTGAGGGTGGTAATTTGATGTTCAATATTTGGCTCAGATTCTTGTGACCTGCTTTCTACTGTGCATAGTAGAGAAATTCTAGCCCATACAAGTTTGCTCATTAAATATTTCCGAAGTTTTGCCTGGTCGACAGGTGAAGTTCACGATTCGATAAAGACGTGCCTAATTTACACTTTTTTTTTGTTGGAAGTTGATGTTGCCTTCCAAAAGAAAGTAATTTAATCCGTTTAAAACCATCATCCACTCCAACTTGCTGGAAGTAAGTAGCCCCAGGTTTGCTAATGAGAACTCGAAGTTAATTCAGAACTTACTCACTTTGGGTAAGGCACGCTTTATTTTTTTTATTGTGTACGTTCGTTCATTAGCAGCAAACAACTTTTGTTGAGGGTCTAGAAGAATAAGATGATGATGATAATGACGATGATGATGGCTCGCTGGGAGTGATGAGGACTTCCTAAAATAGGTTCCTAGTACAAAAGTTGTATTCCAGAAGCAGGGCAGCACTTTCAAACTCCAAGAATCTCCGGAACCAGCACCATTAACTAGCAGCAGAGTTGAGTTGAGGGTGCTTCTCTTTTCAAGCCAATTTTTTTTTCTGTCTGAAGTCGTGGTCCCTCATTGTGCTTTTGCAAGAGACCCAAAGCATTAGACCCCACAAGACTAGTTTCAAGGAACTTAACTTTTTTTTTGTCTTTTCACCCTCAACACTCAACAATTACGACAAGAGTTTATTTTAGTACCCCCAACGTCCTCTTTTCCCTTTTCACTCTTTGAATAACTAGGAAAAGTGGGTCTAGGCAAGTTAGCAGCAGCAGCCAGCAACAGCCGTAAAAAAAGTTTAGCCAAGTGTTAATTAAAATAGAGTTCGCAGCCTGGCTGAGCAAACTAAAATGGTGGCAACAGCACAGCACAGAGTTTGAGGAAGCATGAAAGTTGATCACCTTTGATGGGGGAAGTGTTTTTCGCTTTGAAGAATTTTATTCTATTTACTGGTGGCTTTTTGCTACTCTTGAAACAGAAAACCACCAACTACTCTACTCGTTCGCTTCGTTCATTTTCGTTTCGAGCTGTTGATGCCTTTTTTAGAACAGAAAAAAAAACAGAAAAAAAGTAAGGAGGGGTTTGAAATTTGCGGCATTTTTATTAAAAGTCCAGTCAACGATGATTACTTCTTGAAACTCCGAAGGGGAGCTTTAAAAGGGTTCATCTTGGTGGAAAGGGCGAGAAAATTGCAACTGCAACTTTTTCAGAAACTTTCATATCGCTTGTTTTTTCATCTAAAAAATCAATTAACTGCTTGGAGTTAAACATCTTGAAGATTTTTTTGTTAAACTTAATTATATTTCCGAGGCCACAGGCAGTAATTTTTCTTGGTAACCTTTATTCAGCCAACATGGATCTTTTAAAACACATTCAGGTATTTTATACATAAAATTTCAAATTTCGCACAAAAAATTCCAACTTTCTCTATTTCGCCACCAATCGGGAGTAGAAAATTCCTCAAAAACCAGGAAAAAGACCGGAACATCGGCCAACCACAGCTGCCTCGTGGCCTTATTTCCCTATCTGTCTAGTTGAATTACCTTCCGGGAAGGCCACAACAAATTCCGGTGTTTCCTGTCTGCTGTATGCTGCTGCTCTAATTTTGTTTGGTTGAAAGCGACCGAACGAACGGACGAAAGTATGAATGAATGAATGGTTGGCACTTGTCAGCACACCAGGATGTTTGTTGGCTTGACGCGAAAATGACTCCCCCGATTAAAACATGTCAGGCTCGGTGTGGTGAATAATTTAATTTGTCAAAAAGTTTGCAACGTCCGTCATTGGGAAGCTTCGCATAGGTTTTGTGGATGGTTGCACGTTAGTTATCCAGACTCAAAAGTGAATTTTTGGAACAAATTTGATAGTCAAGAAACCTGGTTGACAACTCGCAAACTACTGATAAATAATTTAGAAAATATTTTAAAAATCAGCGCTGAAACTCAGAAACAAAGTCAAAAACTAACGAAAAGTCGAAAGTCGAAAGTCGAAAGTCGAAAGTCGAAAGTCGAAAGTTGAAAGTCGAAAGTCGAAAGTCGAAAGTCGAAAGAAGAAAGTCGAAAGTCGAAAGTCAAAAGTCAAAAGTCAAAAGTCAAAAGTCGAAAGTCAAAAGTAGAAAGTCGAAACTCCAAAGTAGAAAGTGGAAAGTTTAAAGTCGAAAGTCGAAGGTCGAAAGCCAAAAGTCGAAAGTCAAAAGTCGAAAGTCGAAAGTCAAAAGTCGAAAGTCGAAGGTTGAAAGTCAAAAGTCGAAAGTCGAAAATGGATAGTCGAAAGTCGGAAGTCGAAAGTCGAAGGTCAATAGTCGACAGTCAAAAGTTGAAAGTCAAAAGTAGAAAGTCGAAAGTAGAGAGTAGAAAGTCGAAAGTCGAAAGTCGAAAGTCGAAAGTCGAAAGTCGAAAGTCAAAAGTCAAAAGTCGGAAGTCGAAAGTCGAAAGTCGATAGTCGAAAGTCGAAAGTCGAAAGTCGAAAGTCGAAAGTCGAAAGTCGAAAGTCGAAGGTCGAAGGTCGAAAGTCGAAAGTCGAAAGCCCAAAGTCGAAAGCCCAAAGTCGACAAAAATGTCAAAAATGACAAAAATAGCAAAAATGACAAAAATGAAAAAAAAATTACAAAAATGAAAAAATGACAAAAATGACAAAAATGACAAAAATGACAAAAATGACAAAAATGACAAAAATGACAAAAATGACAAAAATGACAAAAATGACAAAAATGACAAAAATGACAAAAATGACAAAAATGACAAAAATGACAAAAATGACAAAAATGACAAAAATGACAAAAATGACAAAAATGACAAAAATGACAAAAATGACAAAAATGACAAAAATGACAAAAATGACAAAAATGACAAAAATGACAAAAATGACAAAAATGACAAAAATGACAAAAATGACAAAAATGACAAAAATGACAAAAATGACAAAAATGACAAAAATGACAAAAATGACAAAAATGACAAAAATGACAAAAATGACAAAAATGACAAAAATGACAAAAATGACAAAAATGACAAAAATGACAAAAATGACAAAAATGACAAAAATGACAAAAATGACAAAAATGACAAAAATGACAAAAATGACAAAAATGACAAAAATGACAAAAATGACACAAATGACAAAAATGACAAAAATGACAAAAATGACAAAAATGACAAAAATGACAAAAATGACAAAAATGACAAAAATGACAAAAATGACAAAAATGACAAAAATGACAAAAATGACAAAAATGACAAAAATGACAAAAATGACAAAAATGACAAAAATGACAAAAATGACAAAAATGACAAAAATGACACAAAAATGACACAAAAATGACACACAAAAATGACACAAAAATGACACAAAAATGACACAAAAATGACACAAAAATGACACAAAAATGACACAAAAATAACACAAAAATAACACAAAAATGACACAAAAATGACACAAAAATGACACAAAAATGACACAAAAATGACACTAAAATGACACTAAAATGACACTAAAATGACAAAAAAATGACCCAAAAATGACCCAAAAATGACACAAAAATGACAAAAAATGACACAAAAATGACACAAACATGACACAAAAATGACACAGAAATGACACAAAAATAACATAAAAATGACAGAAAAATGGCAAAAAATGACACAAAAATGATTGAAAATTACACAAAAATTACACAAAAATTATACCAAAATTATACAAAAATTATACAAAAGTGACACAAAAATGACACAAAAATGACACAAAAATAGCACAAAAATGACACAAAAATGACATAAAAATGGCAAAAAATGGCACAAAAATGATTAAAATAGTATACTAAAATTATTCAAAAATTATAGAAAAATTATACAAAAATTATATAAAAATTATACAAAAATTATACAAAAGTAACTCAAAACTGACACAAAAATGACACAAAAATGACACAAAAATGACACAAAAATGACACAAAAATGACTCAAAAATGACACAAACATGATACAAAAATGACACAAACATGATACAAAAATGACACAAAAATGACTCAAAAATGACAAAAACATGATACAAAAATGACACAAAAATGACACAAAATTGACACAAAAGGACACAAAAGGACACAAAATGACACAAAAATGACACAAAAATGACACAAAAATGACACAAAAATGACACAAAAATGACACAAAAATGACAAAAAAATGACAAAAAAATGACACAAAACAGACACAAATATGACACAAATATGACACAAAAATGACACAAAAATGACACAAAAATGACACAAAAATGACTCAAAAATGACACAAAAATTACTCAAAAATGACATAAACTTGATACAAAAATGACATAAAAATGACACAAAAATGACACAAAAGGACACGAAATGACACAAAAATGACACTAATATGACACAAAAATGACACAAAAATGACAAAAAATGACGCAAAAATGACACAAAAATGACACAAAAATGACAAAAAATGACATAAAAAATGACACAAAAATGACACAAAAATGGCAAATAAAAAGACACAAAAAATGGCACAAAAATGACACAAAAATGATTAAAAAATTAAACAAAAATTATACAAAAATTATACCAAAATAATACAAAAATTATACAAATATGACTCCAAAATGACACAAAAATGACACAAAAATGACACAAAAATGACACAACAATGACACAAAAATGACACAAAAAATGACACACAAATGACACTCAAATGACATAAAAATGGCCCAAAAATGACAAAAAAAACTGTACAAAAAATATACAAAAATTATACAAAAATGATACAAAAATTACACAAAAATTACTCAAAAATGACTCAAAAATGACACAGAAATGACACAATGTTCTTAGTTCTTAGCTTTTTGTTTTTAGTTCTTAGTTCTTAGTTCTTAGTTCTTAGTTCTTAGTTCTTAGTTCTTAGTTCTTAGTTCTTAGTTCTTAGTTCTTAGTTCTTAGTTCTTAGTTCTTAGTTCTTAGTTCTTAGTTCTTTGAGTTGTTTTTTTTTCTCCTCAATGCTGCAACTTTCGGCTTTGGAAATTATTTTCGATACCATAGTTTCACAATTTTATGGCCTGTTGCCGTAGTTCAAACATTCCACTTTCCGGGGATCGTCATTTCGATTCGGAGGCCTATTTCAAAAATAGCACCAATTTCAAAAGTGATACCGACCCAGAACCGATTTGACGAAGCCTGAAGTCTCCGGAAGTGTGTGTGTGTGAGGCCATCAGCAGTTGGGTTTATTCATAAAAAAACCGATAGGCTTTCATCCGGAAACCCGAGGACAGGCTGACTCTCGTTCTAATTCTCCCAAAATTTCCTCTCGCTGCCTCGTCGATGATTCCTCCAATTTCGGATCTGGCTCGGGTCCAATGTTTGCTTAGGACTAAAAGCATTTCTTTGTTTCCCCTTCGGATGTTTGTTTGGGTTTTTTTTGGTTCTGTTTTGTTTTTCATGTTGTTTTTCCTCGTTTTGTGGCCGGTTATCTTCGATTTGCGAGCGAAAGGTTTCACATTTCCTGACTTTTTCGGGAGGGCTCCCCATTTTTTTCCCCCCGACGAGAGTGACTTTGTGGGGAGTCGCGAGGGGAAGCGTTTTATTTTCCGGTAGGCTTTCACATTGGGGACAGATAATCTGTTAGCAATCCGGGGTCGGACATCCACCCTTTTTTTCTATTTTGGTCTTTTTTATGTATGTGGTTTTTCTCCAATGGCTTTAGGAAATCGGTACGGACGTGTTGATTGATAGTGACATCCTGGTGAAGCCTACGGTTTTGGGGGCCACCGTTCTAGGCTTGGCATGTTTCAGTAATTGTCCGTTAAATTTGAGTTCTGATTTTGAACAACACGATTGCAAATAATACAATTATTTTGCAAATTTAGCTAATTTTTCAAAAGTTACATTATTCTAGAACTGTAAAACGAGGTCAGACAGACAGCTTCCTAGACATCCAATGGAATAACCATCAGAGTGAATTTCGACTTTTTGAAAACTCAAGCAAGTCATGAATAGCTCAATCATTTGCTCATATTTGAAGTTAAAACCGTAAAACATTAATGGTCCATGAAATTCTGTCAAGCTCAATTAGATGCTAAAAAAGTGCCCAGTGTCAGCTGGGATAGACTGACAAAAAAAAACATAATTCAAACACCCCTCCCAGCGGAGCCTGATCGATCGTGACACATAACCAGCATTGACACAACCCTCGCCGAAATTGATGTCAACAGTGCAATCTAAATCTTTGATAAACAAACAAATCCCACCCCCTTGAGGATTTTAAGCGAGTCACTCGGTCCAATCTAGTTTGGGTTAGAAATAAGAAGGATGTCAACCGATGCAAACATTCTAGGTCAGACAGAATTTTGGAAGAAGGAGGTGTTGTTGAAGCTGAAAGAACAAATAAAAGATATGACAAATCAAAAAGGGACAAATGATAGAACTTTGAATAAACATGGAAAATGTGTTAAAAAAATTGAAAATTTTGCCAAAATGTTGAAGAGGTTGAACACCTTGAGGAAGAAATGTCAAAATTCTGGAAGTCTGGAAACTTGAAAAAAATTCCGGCTGAAGTCGAAAAAGTCTGGAATATCTAGACAATATCTGGAAAGTTGACATCACTGCCGGCAACACGATTGATTGGTGGTAGTATTCTACATTGCTATGATGTATTCTGTATACGGTCGTACATTTGCCGACGATTGCGGATGCTTATCATCATGTCTTGCAGCCCTCATGCTCAGTGATGTCAACCTTCTAGGTTTTGTCTGGATCTTCCAGACTTTTTGAGCTTTTGCCAGAAATTTTTTTAGGTTTCCAGACTTCCAGACTTTTGCCATTTCGTCCAGACATTTCCAGACTTTTGAGTTTTGACATGAATTTTCTGACAAAACAGACAAAATAAAAAAATGGCAGGAAATGATTCGAATTAGTAATTGAAGAGCGAGGAATTCCACGAAGATGCTAGTAAACAGGATGTTAAGTATTTAACGTAGTACCGTCGACACCACCACAATGGTCTCAGGCATTGATAGTGTATATAATGTATGATTACTACCAAGTAATGAGTGTTATTCTCTAGACTACAATGTTGTGATTAGGCGACCAAAAAAAAGTTCGCCATCCAGACTTTTCCAGACATTTTTCCTAAATCTTCCAGACATTTTTGAGAAACAGTTGGCATCACTGCTCATGCTTACAGCCACACAATAGTTTTCCAAACAGTAATTCATCACACAACCAATGCGAAATTTTCTTCGAAAGAAATGTTAAAAAAGCTATTTTCGTGACGCGAAATCCGTGCGCGAATTTTAATTTGCACCCCTATAATGTCACCGTAAGACGTAATTCTATGTCAAAATCTGACAAAAAAAATTAAAATTATGACAACAACAAAAATATTTGAAAAAATTGACAAACATTTCACAAATATGACAAAACTATGACAAATTTGATAATAAATAACAATGTTTTGACAAAAATGACAAAATTATGACAAAAGTTTGACAATAAAATGACAAAAACCTGAGAGAATTTTGAAAAAATTAAGGCAAATATTCGATCGTAAATTTACAAAAATAATAAAATTATAATGAAAAACTACAATAAAATGGTTGAAATCCGATATATCATATAAAATCATAAAACTTCGGGAAAAATATGGTCAATTTGGAAAAAAAATATGACAAAAATTTGACATTAGTATAACGAAGAATATAAGAAACATGACAAAGTGATGACAAATAAGACAATAAAATGCCAAAAAATTAACAATATTCGACATAAAACCAAAAAAAAAAACGAAAATGTGTTACAGAAAAACGACAAATGTTATAAAATAGGACAAAATAATGACAAAAATATGACAACACTATTACATAATTAAGGCAAAACTATGGACTTGAGATATAGTTCGGTTGGCAAGTCAGTTGCCTCCTAAGCCGATGTCGATGAGTTCAAGTGTTCAATCATCGAACTCAGTTGTACGGGATAAGTTATTCAGTAATTTTCTGCCAATTGCATCGTTGCTATATCTCGCGAATGACATGGAGATGTTAAAACGAGTTTAACCGAAACATAAAAAAAGACAAACAAATTAAAAAATTACAAAAATTGACAATGAAATGACTTAAATCTGACAGAACTATGAAAATATTCTTTTCAATTTTTATCATAATTTTTTTTTTGTGTCATCGTTTCGTCATATTTTTATCACATTTGTAATATTTTTTATCATTTTATTGTCAGATTGTAATTTTTTTTTGCCAAATTTGGTCAAATTTTTCATTTTAGGAAGTTGTTTTGTCATATTTTCATCACAATTGTCATATTTTCCATAAATAAATTTTTTTTGGTATCTGTTATTATTTTAAATTTATTTGATATTTTAAATTTAATTTTATTTATTTTATTAGAGAGGCTTGCTTGGTAGATTCAACAATTGGTATCAACAATTTTATGTTAAATTTTTTCTTATAGTGCATTTAGTCAATATAGTAGGTACAGTACCTTTCATAATTGTACAGAAATTGGAAGCACTTCACAGTCACTTCGACTTTGAACTTTTTACTCTGATGACAATTTTTGATCAAAATTTCTGCGTCAGATAGATCAACTTTTACACTATTAG
Source organism: Uranotaenia lowii (assembly GCF_029784155.1). Lineage (NCBI taxonomy): Eukaryota > Metazoa > Arthropoda > Insecta > Diptera > Culicidae > Uranotaenia > Uranotaenia lowii. Next base: position 406,823,617 of record NC_073692.1, on the reverse strand, counting down.
ATAAATCACAAAGTTTGAAATTTCTAAAAATTGTGTGGCCTGACATAGATTTATTCCACGAAAATCGGCCTTGTTGGACTTTTACCACTCAAACTCCAATATCTCAGAAACAACGCCACCCTTTTCATTGAAATGTTGCAGAATGATTGCTTAAATATAGAGTTAGTATGTCTGAAGTTTTTGAAAAGTTTTATCAATGGGATTAAAAGTTACGCGAGATATTAGGTATGAACCTAAAAAGCTATGGACGATTCATTAGAACAATATCTTTTTCATCCGCAAATCAGCCAAAAAATGTTTGACAAAAGCAATAAAGAAAAAAAATGATAATTGATCCATTTGTGTTTTGAAATCAGAATCTCACCATATTGTTATGAGTTTTTGATAGAAATAGATGTTATAAATGTTGGACAACAAATATAATTATAGGATATAGGATATAGGATAGGATATGATATAGGAAAAATCGTCTAAAATTTTCGCTATGCGAAATTTTTATGTTCATGCCTAGATATTGTACCTCGCGTAACTTTTGATTCCATCGATTTAATTTTTCAAAAACTTTAGACATACTAGCATTATATTTCAACAATCACTCTGCAAAATTTCTACTAAAAGCGTTGCGCAGTTTTTGAGATATTGCAGTTTGAAGAGTAAAAGTCCGAATAACGTAGAATTACTGTATCTTAGGCCACACAAACTTTAGAATGCTCATATTTCGTGATATAAGTTTGTGATAGTTGATCTATTTTACGCATACAATTTGATCATAAATTTTCATCAGAGTAAAAAGTTATGGAAGTTCAAATTCGAAGTGACAGTGCGCGTGCTTCGAATTTCTATACAATCATGTCTATGGTTAGAGATATCTTATTCCAGTTTTCTTATGTACACACCTTGTTAAGTATTGCTCTAGCTAGAGGAAGTAGGCATTGACTTAATGGCAGCGCACACGTTTTTCCTCGTCTGTAAAAATCGTGTTAATCGTGTTTGTTAAATTGTTTAAAATAGTGAAATATGTTTAAAAATATCAACAGAAGCAAATAAAAAGATGACACGTGGATGGGTCATCTTAGTTTAGGTTGGGAGTGATTAAATAGCGCATTCAAAAGTGTGTTTCAAATCGCAGGACGAGACTGTGGAAAAATGAATAGGTTGTGGGATTTTCGTTTTCGTTATCAGAGGAATATTTATTAAATGACACTGTCCAAAGAAGAAAAGATTGAAATTTAGAATGAAACTGCGTGTTGAGCAAATTATATTTTGAGATCAGCTGATAAATTAATTTTAAAAGGGTCATGAAAGCAGGAATTATTTGTGATTTAGTTTCCATTAAACAAACGTCTTGAAGTTGTTTTGTTGCATATCGCGGGTTACTGCGATTATGATTTAAACTGGTTAATTGTTTAAGGGCGAAAAAAAAGTGAGGAAACGTGTTTTCTGGAACGGGAGAGGGGTAAATTTTTGATATTTTTTCGAATATATCTCCGGCCGAAGCAGTATCGCATCATCACTAATGATGATAGTGATTATCAACGAGAGCCGAAAACCCGGTGAGCCAATTCTAATCTTTCACCTTTATGTTTTTCTCACTTTTGTACCTACTGGTTCATGGGTTTTAAATGTGTGCATTTTCATAATGTTTTTTTTTCTGAACCATACAAGATTTACATTTTTAATAAGTTAACTGAATACAATCACCTTCTTTTAAAAAATGAAAGTTCATCATTTGCAGAGAGGTTTCGAAGTAATCTCACTATCAAATTCTTTTGAAAGGGTTAAATATTTGAAGAACATTTCGAGCTCTTAACAGACATCGGAAGGTTGAATGTTCTAATAATGTTTCCGTTTCTTTTTTTCAAGAGCGAGTAAAGGCGCTTTATCCTTGGTCTAAGACCAGAAATGATTGTACACTGAAATCCAAAACAGTTCAACGCAGAAAATACAAGTGATTTTTTTTAAATTTTTCATCAAATGTATCAAATTTTTAAAAAGATTTTTAGTCATAAGTTTTGTGATTTCTGTGTACCAAACAAATCATTTCCAGCCGATGAAGAATGGCTCTAGTCATTGGTGAAGTTACTTTACATTTAGCATGGTATTCTCATCACGGAGCATTTTTTTAGCATGCTTCCAACGATCCCCTTTGAAACGTATGGTACTGGTGGTCCACGTTTCTTCTTGTTCCTGTGTTCCAGATGTCTCTGCGTTATCTGCTCCATGGTAAGCCCAACCATTTAAGGGGGGGGGGGGTAGGGTCTAACGGGTATAAAAAAACACCATTTTCAGAGCTATCGTTCAAACAAATGTATTCAAATTCTTTGCATTATACAAAGCATTATTAAAAGAACATTTAGTAATTTTTTCGTAGAAAAATATTGAAAAATGAGCCGGTGACGGAGCATTTTCGAGGATGCCTTTTAGAAAACAGGATTTGCGGTGGACACTGTATCTCAGCACAGACTCATCTGAAGTAAAAAAATCAGAGCAAAATATTTTTAATAGATGTTTTTCTGGACCCCAACGTTTTTGTTTAACTTAAAAAAAATTTAATGAAATTTTTGTGGCTGTTTGAAGTAAAAACTACGATTTTTCACTTAAAAATCCGCCATTTTTCACCTCTGAAATCTCCCCAAAGTAAAAAAATCAAAAAAGAAAAACGTTGGGGTCTGGTATTTTATATGTAGAAAATTTGTTCCAAATTTGAAAAGAATCGGATAAGTAGTTTTCAAATGACGATGTCCACGGACTTTAAAAATGTGCTTTCGAGAAAAACGCGTTTAAAGTCTCTGCTCTTGCTTTCTTGCAGTATTAGATAGGAGGAGATAAAGGCCTATAACTTCTACAGTTTTGCTTCAATTGACTTGAAAATTTGACACAACATTCTTGAAATGTTTTACAATAAGAAAATAGAAAAATAAAAAAATCGATTTTTTGAAAGTGTTAGACCCTACCCCCCCCCCCCCCTTAATGTTTTTGATCTTTTTGATGTTTCAAGGTTAAAATGATCAAAAACATGAACAAAGACAAGAAGATTTATTAATACACGCTTAATATTCTTTGGGACTCAGACATAAGTTCTGGCTATGGAAGTACGATTAGTGAGTACACACCTTGTTAAATATTGCTCAAATATAAAAACAATCAATTTTCAGAACTTCAAAATATGTATGACGTTTAAACCATATTTTCAAAGGATTCCAACACATATTCTGTACACCATAGGTAAATTTTACTTGCTCATAACTAACCATTGATATTTTCCTTAAAAAATCAATGAAAACAATAATTTACGAAGGATTAATCACCGTAATTTATGTTTGTAGATTTAATTTATCGGCCTAGCGGTGAAAAGTGATGTCCTTTTTAGTAGGGACATCAAAAGATCAGGAAGTTTTTTCATATAGGTGGATAGAAGGTTAGATGAAATGAAAGAAGTTGAAAATGAGCGGGTAGAATTTATTTAGAAGCATATCATCACATATCAAATTTTTGTTCCTCACGGGCATGGCCTCCAATTTTCATTCAATCATTTGAATCTAAACAGCTTTGGAAGTTCACAATCGAATAACTTTTTTTTGCCGCCAAAAGAAAACTTATAAGTTTCAGGTTGCAGAAAGTCAGTGAATAAAACATTCAGACCGGTCCGCATAACAGTCAAATGAAAGAAATTATTTTCAATTGAAAATCATCGCTTTCACTTTCATGCCTTGCTGAAAATCTTCAAATAAGTAGATTATTAGTCTTAAAATACAAATTATTAGGTCGGTTTTTACAGAATCAAGCTGTAAAAAAATTTTTTTTAAATATTAGAATTTTTTGTTGCTTCAAATTCGATTCCTTTTACTTAAATCAAAAATTAATATAAATATTAAATGAATTTAGAGTTCTTGGCTTAGTTCCTTTTAAAAAAAAATTATAATCACAAAAATACTAAATTGAAAAAAAAATCACATAAAATTAACAATTTCCATTTTCGTTTGAAATTTAAGATCTCGATTTTCATTTGAAAATCATCAGGTGCACTTTGAAAATCATTAATGTCATCATCATTCGAAACACCGGCGAGTTTCGACTGAAATCATCGTAAGCAAACTTACAGTAGTATGCTTTGACCTTTCATTTGAAAGATTTTCCTGTTGTGCATGTGAAAATTGGAAACGCTGCTCACGGGCCTACTACTGTGTGGTGGTAGATGCAACTCTATCTTTATCTACCGCTTCAAAGTAGTAGGCCCGTGAGGAACAAAAAATTGATATGTGATTATATGCTTCTAAATAAATTCTACCCGCTCATTTTCAACATCTTTCATTTCCTCTAACCTTCTATCCACCTATATGAAAAAAAATCCTAATCTTTAGATGTCCCTACTAAAAAGGACATCACTTTTCACCGCTAGGCCGATAAATTAAATCTACAATAATAATTTACCCTGTAATTTACTTAGTTTTTCAGAGACTGGAGGAAATAATATATCTTACAGATTTTCAATGTTTCGTGCTATTTTATTACATATCGTATTATATGTTATTATATCATGGACTATGATTGATGTTCGTTTTTGTATGCTGGAGTTCAAAACCAAGCAAATGAAGAAAACTAATTCGCCATAATCACAAATTCCTCTAGATTATGGCGTTAGGGCGTCAGCACATGAGAATTGATTTTTTGCATTATTATTCTTTTCCTTTTAGGCCTTTTATAAGATACTAGCTGACCCGGTGTGCTTTGCAATACCTTTCAAAAACAAATGATATTTTCGGAAATTATTCAAATTTTGATTGTTTTATTGGCATTATGTTAAATCAAATTATAACATAATTCAAAAGTAACCGCTATAAAATGAGAGCTGCACTAAGCTTATTTTCTGAACCTTGATCTATAAATGTGTGTTTAAGCTCTGATAATTTTAATCTGTTTCTTTATGCTTCACCCTGAATAGAAGGGTCTCAAACTAATCTTAAGCAAACAATCTTACTTATAGAATATTGTTGTTTTTGCGTGATATGTTCTGGATTTATGCTAAAAACTGATAAGAGAGCTTCCCTGTTTTTCCCATCATCCCCTGCTAAATGGTAGCCATGGTCTTCAATAACCATACCCATTTTTTTCGTTAACATAAATTGAGAACTTATGCTAACATAATTGTATTGGGCCCACTCCCTCCTCCTATGTACCTTCTCACTGGAAAGAGGATGGTGTGTCAAAAAATCATAGAATCATTCCGAAATGGTTTTCCATGTTTAGTATTGATTATTTCTCAGATTTTGTGAAAAAAATTTAAATCTAAGCTTTCCTCTTCCCTTCGTATAATCCCAATTCTATCCTCCTACTGCAAAAAAGAAATTGTTCATATAGAAGTGTTTCTAGTATTGAAATACCATCCCATGCCAAAATTGGTTCTATTTGCGTAGTAAATTCTTGAGTTATGCATAAACTTGAAAGGAAGTACCATCTCCCCTTCCGTTCTCCCCATTGAATGGTGGGTAAGAACTTAATAACCATAGAAAATTTTTCGTACTCAAATACCTTTTGACGCCAAATTTGGTTTCATTTGCTCGATTAATTCTTATACAAAAAAAAAATTATGGAAGTCCCCATTTCCCCCTTTATATTTTTCCGCTGAAAAAAGGTGGGACTTCAATTTATCACAGATACATTTTTCGTATCCAAATATCCTCACATGCCAAATATGGTTTCATTTGCACGATGTTATACTGAAAATTGTAATTTCTCGTACCCAAATATCATTCCATGCCAAATTTGGTTCAATTTTCTGTAGTAGCTCTCGAGTTATGCAGTAAAAAAATTATGAAACTCTCTTCGACCGGTGGACGAAATGCGAAGCATGATTTTCAACAGATCCTGTCAACTTATCTGCTTTGCCGACGACGACATTGATATAGTCGACAGATCATCTGTGGCGGTGGAGGAGATCTAAAATCGCAAACTGAAACGCTAAGCAGGAATGATTGGGTTGATGATAAGTACGTTCAAGACGAAGTAGGTATATGAGCTGAAGATATTTAGTCGAAGACCGCAGACAATGGCCCCAGCCGTGAGATCCGGCGGCGAATGATCAGCGGAAGTCGTGCTTACTATGGACTTCACAAGCAACTAGTGTAACCTAAATATGACGCTCATTAGACTGGTTGTCCTCAACGGGCACGAGACATGGATATTTCTCGAGGAGGACCTGCGTACACTCGGAGTATTCGAGCGACGAGTGTTAAGAACCATCTTTGACGGCGTGCAGGAGAACGGAGTGTGGAAGCGAAGGATGAATCACGAACTCTACGGCAAACCCAGTATCCAGAAGGTGATGAAGGCTGGACTGTTGAACATACAGTTTCGAATAACGATAGACAACCTCAGCAACTCATGACTTAGAACGAATTTTCTTCTACTAAAAGTTTATTTATCCGTCAAACCTCGTAAATAGTTGGTTTTATCCAATACCATCTGCGGCTTAATCCTACATGGACGGATACGCTGGGCAGGACATGTTGCGAGAATGCCGGATTGCGAATCCTGTAGGAACGAGTTGAGCATGGGCGCAACGAGCGAGGTAGGTAGACCAAGTGGAGCGTGATTTGGCAAATGTGGGGTGCCCGATGAATTGGAGATTGATGGACCGAGTGAATTAAAGGAATTATATTCATTAAGTTATGTCGTAAGGAGGAATACTATGTGAAAAAATTATAATCGATGTAAAAATTAAATTTAAAAAGTTGTGCATTGAAGCTGTGCTATTTGTAGAGACGGAAGTCTTATTCTTCAATCTTAGTCACATTTGACAGCTTTTAATTCAAACTTTTTGAATCCATCTTTTAAAAAAATTCTCCAGAAAACCTTTGAGAGGTAACAATGTTGTTCTCTTTTCAACTGAATCACAGAAACACCTGTTTCCCCCAGCTTCCATCGGCTCTAGCAGAAACCATCAAAAGCAAGAGTCTGACTTTTGCTGTAAACGGTCATCTCGGTGCTGTTTCGCATTAGTTGAACGTCCAAATAAATTACTAACGACAACGTCGACGTCGACGTGGTCAATTTGAGCAACAAATGAGTGTGTAACACATATCTACCTTCCATATTAAGCGCATGAGAGATGGCCATTGCTCCTGGCCGGTTGGAACGAAAGTCGTTAATTAGTGCGCTAAATGAGCGATCACATTTCGCATGATGAATCGATTTTCGGACTGTGTCTGGTGCTATTTGTTACCTGTTGGTTTTTGCTTTATTTTTGTTTGTGTCCGGTAGCTTAGCGCCACATGAGTTGAGCATGCTTTATTTCTCGTTTTCCGGAGCTGTTGCACATCACGATAAGGGAGCGAGTTTCGAGTTTATTCTCGATAGGCACGTGGTCAAAATGAATCACGAAAGTGAGCCACAACGTCCCACATTGATATTCAATCTTCGCTTAGTTACAGTCACGAATTGATTTGCTGCCCCAAAGGCTTGACTTTGATTGATGTCATTGATCCAGTTGAGAGAAGCAAAACACCAGTCAAAAACCGAGACTTTGGTTTCAACGTGACAAGTTCAGCAGTTGTAGGTGTTGTTTGTTTGCGAAGAAATGTCTAAAGATACCCACCTCTGCCAGTCGTTAGGTAGGTGGTAGATCAACTTTGAAATGCGACGAGCTAAAATTATCGTTTTATACCCTCTATCCATAACGAGAAGTGATGAAGCCATGGCGGTACACTTCAAGTGGGTGTCGGTTTGTGGAAACACTTTGATCAATTTTTAATCATAATTAAGTCTCCTCCTCGTTCAGCAAACGGTTTAGTTAAACTAATTTCACACGAGCGACGTCATTCTGAACGTGACAAGAAAGTGACACCATGAATGGCGCTTAACTATTCTATTCACTCTTCATTGAACTTTTTGTTCCGAGGTCGTCCATCATGTTAAATTAATGCCTAACGCCCATTCAGTGGACAGTGGGCTTCCTCTTGATAATAAATACCTTCAACAGTTTCATTCAGGCAAAGAAGGATGAGTAAATGGTTGGGTTGGGTGGTGTTCCCTTACAAAGAATATCCGCTGATCCGTAAACACCTGATTGGAACCAAAAAAACAGAGCGCTCAGGTACTTCCACCCACATGTCATGTATGTAGTCATTGGAAATTTGTTTGAGCTACAGCTGCAGCATGAAAGGTTAATTTACTTGCCAAGCCGCTCGGGAATTTTGGAGGAAGATCAATCGAATGCGACTCGGATAGCAATCTGATTGGAGGGCGAGACAGATTGACCGATTCCGGAATTCTGGCCCAGTTCATTTAGATAAATTTTCCATTCAAGTTTTTGTGCGCTTTCCGCATTTGCTGTCGATGAAAGCTTTGGCGTTGTTGGCGCACTCTAACGAAGGGGAGGTGCATTGGTAATTTGTGGAACGTGCATCGTTTTTGTGTCATTCGATATAATTTTGCAGGAATGCTGTGAAAGATTTCAAATCGACAAGATAGGATGAAATGCCTATCTGAAAATTTGCGTATCATTCCAAGAGATAAATAAAATTTCACAAATCACAAATATTTGGTTGTTGTTTTATTTCTGAGATTAAAACTTATTTTTCTAGACTTCATCTATTATCCAAAAAAATACAGAGGTTTCCAATTATTTTTAATAATTTCCAGTAATTTCCAGAAGTTTTTAGAAAAATTCATACTTATAGCACTGACCATACTAACTGGACACTCGATTTCGTTTGTCGGATATATTTTACAAAAGGACGCAATATGGATTTCAGAGTGCGCATCGATCGATTTGAAAATATGCTGTTCCAGTTAGAAAATGCCACCCAACTTTCAAAAAAATATGTAATTCCAACGATGAAATCGGGCTTATTTAGTTACTTTTTGTAGGAATCAGTTTTTTCTAGTAACTTTCATAAGTTTTATGTGAAATTAAGTTCTTTTCCGTAATATTCCGATATTTCAATTCATTTCTAGTAATTAATATTTATTTACAGAGATGTTTAGAAAGATTCAGTTATTTTCATTTCATAAAATTTCAAAAATTACAGAAATAACAAAAAATTACAAAATTTTAAAAAATTACAAAAATTACAAAAACTACAAAATTACAAAAATTACAAAAATTACAAAAACTACAAAAATTACAAAAATTACAAAAATAACGAAAATTACAAAAATTACAAAAATTACAAAAATTACAAAAAATACAAAAATTACAAAAATGACAAAAATTACAAAAATTACAAAAATTACAAAAATTACAAAAATAACAAAAATTACAAAAATGATAAAAATTACAAAAAAAACGAAAATTACAAAAATAACTAAAATTACTAAAATTACAAAAATTACAAAAATTACAAAAATTAAAAATGACAAAAATTACAAAAATTACAAAAATTACAAAAATTACAAAAATTACAAAAATTACAAAAATTACAAAAATTACAAAAATTACAAAAATTACAAAAATTACAAAAATTACAAAAATTACAAAAATTACAAAAATTACAAAAATTACAAAAATTACAAAAATTACAAAAATTACAAAAATTACAAAAATTACAAAAATTACAAAAATTACAAAAATTACAAAAATTACAAAAATTACAAAAATTAAAAAATTACAAAAATTACAAAAATTACAAAAGTTACAAAAATTACAAAAATTACAAAAATTACAAAAATTACAAAAATTACAAAAATGACAAAAATGACAAAAATTACAAAAATTACAAAAATTACAAAAATTACAAAAATTACAAAAATGATAAAAATTACAAAAATAACAAAAATTACAAAAATAACTAAAATTACAAAAATAACAAAAATTACAAAAATGATAAAAATTACAAAAATGACAAAAATTACAAAAATAACTAAAATTACTAAAATTACAAAAATTACAAAAATTACAAAACTAACAAAAATTAAAAATTACAAAAATTACAAAAATTACAAAAATTACAAAAATTACAAAAATTACAAAAATTACAAAAATTACAAAAATTACAAAAATTACAAAAATTACAAAAATTACAAAAATGACAAAAATTACAAAAATTACAAAAATGACAAAAATTACAAAAATTACAAAAATTACAAAAATTACAAAAATTACAAAAATTACAAAAATTACAAAAATTACAAAAATTACAAAAATTACAAAAATTACAAAAATGACAAAAATTACAAAAATGATAAAAATAAAAAAAAATTTCAAAAATGACAAAAATGACAAAAATGACAAAAATGACAAAAATGACAAAAATGACAAAAATGACAAAAATGACAAAAATGACAAAAATGACAAAAATGACAAAAATGACAAAAATGACAAAAATGACAAAAATGACAAAAATGACAAAAATGACAAAAATGACAAAAATGACAAAAATGACAAAAATGACAAAAATGACAAACTTGACAAAAATGACAAAAATGACAAAAATGACAAAAATGACAAAAATGACAAAAATGACAAAAATGACAAAAATGACAAAAATGACAAAAATGACAAAAATGACAAAAATGACAAAAATGACAAAAATGACAAAAATGACAAAAATGACAAAAATGACATAAATTACAAAAATGACAAAAATGACAAAAATGACAAAAATGACAAAAATGACAAAAATGACAAAAATGACAAAAATGACAAAAATGACAAAAATAACAAAAATTACAAAAATGACAAAAATTACAAAAATTACAAAAATGACAAAAATAAAAAAAAAATTACAAAAATTACAAAAATTACAAAAATTACAAAAATTACAAAAATTACAAAAATTACAAAAATTACAAAAATTACAAAAATTACAAAAATTACAAAAATTACAAAAATGACAAAAATTACAAAAATTACAAAAATTACAAAAATTACCAAAATTACAATAATTACGAAAATTACAAAAATTACAAAAATAACAAAAAAAACAATAATGATAAAAATTTAAAAAAATACAATAATTACAAAAATTATTAAAATTACAAAAATTACTAAAATGACAAAAATTACAAAAATGACAAAAATTACAAAAATTTAAAAAAAAATACCAAAAATTACAAAAATGACAAAAATCACAAAAATTACAAAAATGACAAAAATAAAAAAAAAGTTACAAAAATTATTAAAATTACAAAAATTACAAAAATGACAAAAATTACAAAAATGACAAAAATTACAAAAATTAAAAAATTACAAAAATTACAAAAATGACAAAAATCACAAAAATTACAAAAATTACAAAAATTACAAAAATTACAAAAATTACAAAAATTACAAAAATTACAAAAATTACAAAAATTACAAAAATTACAAAAATTACAAAAATTACAAAAATTACAAAAATTACAAAAATTACAAAAATTACAAAAATTACAAAAATTACAAAATTACAAAAATTACAAAAATTACAAAAATTACAAAAATGACAAAAATGACAAAAATTACAAAAATTACAAAAATTACAAAAATTACAAAAATTACAAAAATTACAAAAATTACAAAAATTATAAAAATTACAGAAATAAAAAAAATTACAAAATTTACAAAAATTAAAAAATGACAAAAATTACAAAAATTACAAAAATAACAAAAATTACAAAAATTACAAAAACTACAAAATTTACAAAATTTACAAAAATTACAAAAATTACAAAAATAACAAAAATTACAAAAATTACAAAAATTGCAAAAATTACAAAAACTACAAAAATTGCAAAAATGACAAAAATTACAAAAATTACAAAAATTACAAAAATGACAAAATGACAAAAATGACAAAAATGACAAAAATGACAAAAATGACAAAAATGACAAAAATGACAAAAATGACAAAAATGACAAAAATGACAAAAATGACAAAAATGACAAAAATGACAAAAATGACAAAAATGACAAAAATGACAAAAATGACAAAAATGACAAAAATGACAAAAATGACAAAAATGACAAAAATGACAAAAATGACAAAAATGACAAAAATGACAAAAATGACAAAAATGGCAAAAATGACAAAAATGACAAAAATGACAAAAATGACAAAAATGACAAAAATGACAAAAATGACAAAAATGACAAAAATGACAAAAATGACAAAAATGACAAAAATGACAAAAATGACAAAAATGACAAAAATGACAAAAATGACAAAAATGACAAAAATGACAAAAATGACAAAAATAACAAAATGACAAAAATGACAAAAATGACAAAAATGACAAAAATGACAAAAATGACAAAATGACAAAAATGACAAAAATGACAAAAATGACAAAAATGACAAAAATGACAAAAATGACAAAAATGACAAAAATGACAAAAACGACAAAAATGACAAAAATGACAAAAATGACAAAAATGACAAAATGACAAAAATGACAAAAATGACAAAAATGACAAAAATGACAAAAATGACAAAAATGACAAAAATGACAAAAATGACAAAAATGACAAAAATGACAAAAATGACAAAAATGACAAAAATGACAAAAATGACAAAAATGACAAAAATGACAAAAATGACAAAAATGACAAAAATGACAAAAATGACAAAAATGACAAAAATGACAAAAATGACAAAAATGACAAAAATGACAAAAATGACAAAAATGATAAAATTGACAAAAATGACAAAAATGACAAAAATGACAAAAATGACAAAAATGACAAAAATGACAAAAATGACAAAAATGACAAAAATGACAAAAATGACAAAAATGACAAAAATGACAAAAATGACAAAAATGACAAAAAATGACAAAAATGACAAAAATGACAAAAATGACAAAAATGACAAAAATGACAAAAATGACAAAAATGACAAAAATGACAAAAATGACAAAATGACAAAAATGACAAAATGACAAAAATGACAAAAATGACAAAAATGACAAAAATGACAAAAATGACAAAAATGACAAAAATGACAAAAATTACAAAAATGACAAAAATGACAAAAATGACAAAAATGACAAAAATGACAAAAATGACAAAAATGACAAAAATGACAAAAATGACAAAAATGACAAAAATGACAAAAATGACAAAAATGACAAAAATGACAAAAATGACAAAAATGACAAAAATGACAAAAATGACAAAAATGACAAAAATGACAAAAATGACAAAAATGACAAAAATGACAAAAATGACAAAAATGACAAAAATGACAAAAATGACAAAAATGACAAAAATGACAAAAATGACAAAAATGACAAAAATGACAAAAATGACAAAAATGACAAAAATGACAAAAATGACAAAATGACAAAAATGACAAAAATGACAAAAATGACAAAAATGACAAAAATGACAAAAATGACAAAAATGACAAAAATGACAAAAATGACAAAAATGACAAAAATGACAAAAATGACAAAAATGACAAAAATGACAAAAATGACAAAAATGACAAAAATGACAAAAATGACAAAAATGACAAAAATGACAAAAATGACAAAAATGACAAAAATGACAAAAATGACAAAAATGACAAAAATGACAAAAATGACAAAAATGACAAAAATGACAAAAATGACAAAAATGACAAAAATGACAAAAATGACAAAAATGACAAAAATGACAAAAATGACAAAAATGACAAAAATGACAAAAATGACAAAAATGACAAAAATGACAAAAATGACAAAAATGACAAAAATGACAAAAATGACAAAAATGACAAAAATGACAAAAATGACAAAAATGACAAAAATGACAAAAATGACAAAAATGACAAAAATGACAAAAATGACAAAAATGACAAAAATGACAAAAATGACAAAAATGACAAAAATGACAAAAATGACAAAAATGACAAAAATGACAAAAATGACAAAAATGACAAAAATGACAAAAATGACAAAAATGACAAAAATGACAAAAATGACAAAAATGACAAAAATGACAAAAATGACAAAAATGACAAAAATGACAAAAATGACAAAAATGACAAAAATGACAAAAATGACAAAAATGACAAAAATGACAAAAATGACAAAAATGACAAAAATGACAAAAATGACAAAAATGACAAAAATGACAAAAATGACAAAAATGACAAAAATGACAAAAATGACAAAAATGACAAAAATGACAAAAATGACAAAAATGACAAAAATGACAAAAATGACAAATATGACAAATATGACAAAAATGACAAAAATGACAAAAATGACAAAAATGACAAAAATGACAAAAATGACAAAAATGACAAAAATGACAAAAATGACAAAAATGACAAAAATGACAAAAATGACAAAAATGACAAAAATGACAAAAATGACAAAAATGACAAAAATGACAAAAATGACAAAAATGACAAAAATGACAAAAATGACAAAAATGACAAAAATGACAAAAATGACAAAAATGACAAAAATGACAAAAATGACAAAAATGACAAAAATGACAAAAATGACAAAAATGACAAAAATGACAAAAATGACAAAAATGACAAAAATGACAAAAATGACAAAAATGACAAAAATGACAAAAATGACAAAAATGACAAAAATGACAAAAATGACAAAAATGACAAAAATGACAAAAATGACAAAAATGACAAAAATGACAAAAATGACAAAAATGACAAAAATGACAAAAATGACAAAAATGACAAAAATGACAAAAATGACAAAAATGACAAAAATGACAAAAATGACAAAAATGACAAAAATGACAAAAATGACAAAAATGACAAAAATGACAAAAATGACAAAAATGACAAAAATGACAAAAAATGACAAAAATGACAAAAATGACAAAAATGACAAAAATGACAAAAATGACAAAAATGACAAAAATGACAAAAATGACAAAAATGACAAAAATGACAAAAATGACAAAAATGACAAAAATGACAAAAATGACAAAAATGACAAAAATGACAAAAATGACAAAAATGACAAAAATGACAAAAATGACAAAAATGACAAAAATGACAAAAATGACAAAAATGACAAAAATGACAAAAATGACAAAAATGACAAAAATGACAAAAATGACAAAAATGACAAAAAATGAAAAAATAAACATTTACATTGTCAAACTTCAATGCAATGGAATGTGGATTCAGAATATTCGCAGTTTGGATTTGCCAAAGCTTGTTATGCTGAAGATGATTTTCTATGAGAGGATATCTTTGGAAAGTTTTTGATATTCATATTAGGTTCTTATTTTTGTGTTCTTCAATAAGAAATTATTGTGGAATAAGTCTTGAATCTGTTGACTAAAAAGTTTTTTTTCTGGTCAACACGAACGACCGAATTTTTGCAGATTTTTCAAAACAGCGTTAGGTATCAAGTAGAGTGCCCCAAATGACCCGACATTTGAAAAAGTTATGCGCTGCAGGCTTAAATTGATCCTAGTCCTAGTACAAGGTCTCATGCAAAATTTGGGCCAGATCAGATCACGGGAAAGGGTCGCTCAACGAGCCTAAAGTTTGTATGGGATTTTGAGACATTTTGTTCGGGGGAGCACTTAAACCCAGTTTTTCATAAATAACTTTAGTCCCTGTTGGAAAACTGGCCATTGTGCCAGTCCGCGGTTGTTCAAAAGTCGCTGAGAAATAACAACGAAAACTAAACATCATCGTTGCCGCCAAAAGTGACCGCACAAGAAAATTTTCACTTCTGTTAGCCATTTTTGTATCGAGTTGCGTACTGCGTAGAAGCAGGAAATCAAAATTAAACTAAAAGTTTAAAGTGTTCCAATTTGCCAAATATTGTTTGTTCGTATCATAAGCGTAGGATCATGTAGGTATACATATAGTTTGATGTGGCTTGTGATTAACTTTTGTTCTTTAGTATCAGGCAAAACGCTGATATTCGATTGACCATCTCTGTTGAACAGAGCGCTAAAAGTAGCAAATCGGTAATGTTTAATAATTTTATTGTATAACGCCACAAATTACCCAGAATATTGTCCACAGGACTCTTTGCTCTCGATACGAGGTTGAACTGAGTTGTATTAGGGCCGGAATAGCTAGGGTCACTGATTTGTAAGTTCTAACCTATAAAACCATTTTGAACCATGTTTGTAATAAATAACTCATCATTTATTCCATAGAATTGAAGCACTACAAAACTATAAATATAGTCCGCTATCAGTACCAGTGCATCGCTTTTTCATTTGCCGCCCTATCACAACAGTCTCCTTCGGCCGATTTCTTTTGAAAACGGGTTTTCTTAAAGCCTAAACTCTGACAAATATTTCTTCCGAAGACTGCATTTCGATTCAAGTTAAGACTCGAAAGTTATTAAGCTTCAAAAAATAGTTATCTTTTTTAAGGATGATATTCATCACTATTTATGAGAGACACTGCTTTTCATTTTAAAACTCGTATGAAAAAAAAGCGAAAACTCGTTCGGAGAAAGTCACGTTCATTTTTGCTTTGATATTTTTTTCTCAAGCAAAGATGAAGAATACCCCCCCCTCCCCGCAACACCACCCCCTCCTTTCGCTCACTCAAATTATCGTTTTTTCACCAGATACTAACGTTCCTTTTATTGACTGATTTTCGAAAATTGTGAAATAACCCCCCCCCCCCAACACCCCCCCCTCCCACCAAGAGCCAGCTCTAGAACCACCCCTGGTGAGAGGCCGTAACTTCGTATCTTATTAGACAAAGTAATTATTAGGTGCTCAATGGGGCATGTCTATTGACGATAAAAAACAACAAATTCAGGAAAAAATCAAAAAATATAAAGTTATTCTATAATATGATAATGTTTAAGCTATTAAGTTGTTTATTAAGAACTAAAAATCTCATACAGCATTCCGAGCCAAAACACTCAAAAATTCTCACTCTGGTAGAATTTACCAGAAACAGCACAAGCCAAATCTCGCCGAATTTCCGTCAATTCAACTGTCAGCATTCGACGGGTCAAGTCTTCTCAAAGCGGCTTCCGACTGATGAAATTGAGAGCCTTCCGTTCGAGCTCGTTTTGTGGAACAAATATAATTTCAACCAAGCTTTGCTTGGTCACCGAGAGATGAGATGTGAGAGATGCATTTCCATTCATTCCCAAACTAAGCCATTCACACATGTCATTTCTGTTTAAACGTTTTACAGTGCAGGTTTGTGGTACTTTTCATGGGATGAGGTTGAGGTTGAGGATTTCGAATGCTCTTTTTGACAGCAAACGGCGGACGATCAACCAACGACCAAACGGCTGGTCCTTACACTCTAAAATTAACTTATTCATTCTGTGTTTCATCCCCCCAGCAAACCATCCTTTCTCTGCTAGCTTTGAAGCAACAAATTTGTGGGTTAAAGGGGGAAAAAGTCGTATATTATTGCTGGTCCTGACTCGGACTCTGCTGACCCTGTGTGGTGTGCCACCAATATGATAAAACCGGGGTGAAAATTATGACAGCCATGAATTTTTGTTGTCCCATATTAAAACCGACATCAACTACTCTGCCATACATATAACTAGTGGCTTGGTGATATGCAGAGATTTGCTTCGACACAGCCAGGCAGCATCCACCTACAAATTTGTGGATGTCCCGAAATGAAATCACCCCCAATGGACGATATGATATGACAGACGAGTGGTTTAAAGTGACCGAATCGTCACACGTTCGTTTCGTATGTCAAACAAGAATAAGCTGATGATACTATCTACTTAGAAATTGCAGTTGAAATTCTGTCAAAATCCACGAACGTGTAAACACAGCTAAGAAATAAGATGATTAGGATTTGCGAAAGATGGACGACACGATTCATAATGATAATAATTTTGCACACTGATCGATTTTGTGTTTCCTCTTCCCCTTCTCAACGTTTCCCACCTTCTGAAAGATCATTTCAATCATGTGAAATTGGTGTTTAACACTAATGAAATACTTTCACTTTATGTACGTTTCTCTAAGCTGTAGTGTCATAGATTGGCCGGCCAAGTCATTGCTATAACTATTTCTGTCCGGTCAACGACGGAGCAACTGGCAAGTGTCATAAATCATATTGATGAATGATGATTTGACGTTCAACGAATGTCGTGGTCCAGCAGACACAGACTATTCAAATTGATTCTGTCGAAAAGTAGTGTACCGACTGAATGGGGTTTGAGATTTAAAAGTTTCATTTACCGTTTACGTTTGAATACATTCGAAATATTTACTAAATGGCTGATAACCACAAATTTTTAAACATTCAACATTGTATGCAGTAGGTTTGTTATCTTTCAATTCAATTTTCTATTATCAAAGTGAATCTTTTTTCTTCCATCCTGCAATAGGAACAGATGAAAATAGATCGATCACAAAACTAAAAAAAAACCTTCAAACTTAAGAAACTAGACATTGTAAGAATAAACGAAATAACATGATGGCGTACATAAGATTTTTGTTTAAAAAAAAATGAAAGTAAACGCCTTAAAACCCCGATTTAATATACACTTGACAGTGGATTGTAGCCTTTCTTACAGTCTGTTTATTGTATGTGGATTCATATTAAGTATACAAAGTCAAAGACAAATAGTTTTTTTTAAAATAATGATTAAAGAATTTCTAACGCGGTAAATCCAAAAAAATTTTAAAATTAAAAAATTCAAAATTGTATATAAGATAAAAGTATTGTAAATTGTATATAAGATAAAGGTATTCGAAATTACTGGATCCCGGAATATCCTGCATGATCACGTATCGATGATTTTTTTTAAACAAGTATAATCTCAGTGAACTTTTTTAGAAGAAGCATATGGTAATATGAAAATAAATTGTACTTTCGGTGGAGACATACTATCCTTACCCCATAGAATAGTACAGGTTACTCTACTTGCACATTCTTTTCCTTGGAACAGTCCACTCAAACGCATTTTTAGTCAATGAGTTGGAAATCGAGATCGAATTATTATGTGCGAATATTTCGCTGCAAACGGGCTGTGCCACGCTGCATAGGATGTTAGCTTACATCATACATCATACATGGTCCACGGTGTGCCAAAATACGTTATTAAAAATAAAAAATGACCACCAAAACGGCACTCGACATTCAAAAGATATAGTATTCACGCATCTATCCTGAAAGTTTGGAAATGTTTCATCGGGCTTTTTTGAAATTAGAGCGATTTTAAATTTTAAGCCAATTTTCATTACATTTCCAATGGGGGTTTTCGACCTTATGTTCTATGACCATGGATTTATATGACTACACATATTTAATGACAATCACCCAGTTAAATGACTTTATAGAAAATTTCATGCTCGACAACTTTGTGGAAGACTGGAAAAAGATTTGAGTTGATCCTGAAAAGTTATTGGCAATTTTCTAAAACTTTAATAGACTGATTGAAATTTTTCCATGTTTCTTGAGTTTTTTTTTAAATTCCGCTTCACTAAAAAGCGAATATTTTTCCAGGCGTAGTTTGAATCGTTTTTGGGTCTTCAACCATTTTTTTTTGTGCCTAAAATGTGCTTAGTCGAACAAGGCAAATAGCGTAATATTGGCTTTAAAATAGTCATTTTTGATTACCTTCTTGGATTCAACAATAAAAATGAACGATATTTTTTTATTTAAAATTAAATTCAACACTGATGACCACTGTTATAATCCACTACAGCATTTAAGAGATGATCATAGTACAACTTCGATGTATCGGGGGTTTGATATCGTTTCCACGTTTCTGAAAAATCATGATGAACATTCTCCGAGGCTTGCTCTCCGAATACACCCAGCAATTTTCCGGTGTATTCGCAAAAATCCTTTACATGGAATCGTAGAATGTGGAATTTGGAAGAGTTTGGCAGTTTAAGATTCTCCCACACTGTAGAAAACTCATCAATGAGTGATGTGTACTCGGAATCTAAGTTTTCTTTAAAGCATGCCTTGTAAATCTCCTGGAACAGCTTCAGTGCCTGCGATATCGGTATTTTAACAGTTTTAAGTGTTTTTTTTATTGATCTATTTTGCTTACTTTTAAATGTTCTAGCACATTAAAATGACCACATCTGAGGAATCCATTAGATTATAGCAACATCGATGTCTTGCAACTGTAGTGCGTTCCAAATTGGAGCAATATTTTCATGTTTTTCTTCCAGTTTTAGGGCAAGAGCAAGAATCAAAAGCCTAATAGTTGATTAAAAAATTTGACGTTATTATACTATAAGTCTCATGTTCGTAACTATTTCTAAAATACCTTCGAACACCGCCATCCTTGAAACGTTCAGCTTTGGACTGCTGTCCCAGAGAAATCACCGACAAAGTAATTTTTAAAGAACCACCTCCACCGTCCATTCCAAATTTGAAAATTAATTCATCATCAGTCATTTTTCGCGAGTCTCGAATCTTTTGAATAATTTCTTTTACATCGACGCAGTATACTACAGGTGCTTCTTTGACGCTTTCGTTTCCTCCCATATCACCCAACTTCTTGATTTCGAAGAAATCCTTTTTTTCGTGTAATACTAAGGGTTTTCCTCACGCTTAAGTTTTTGTCAACTTTCATTTCAAACACATTCTGGGCAGATACAGGAGCAGTTGGTTTCAAAGAGCTGTGAACTCGTATGATGAGTTTTACCCATAGATTTACTATTACATACACATTTGTGCTGAAAATTCTATTCCAAACAACTTTACCGAAGACCCAAAAACGATTCAAACTACGCCTGGAAAGATATTCGCTTTTTAGTGAAGCGAAATTTAAAAAAAACTTAAGAAACATGGGAAAATTTCAATCAGTCTATTAAAGTTTTAGAAAATTGCCAATAACTTCTCAGAATCAACTCAAATCTTTTTCCAATCTTCCACAAAGTTGTCGGGCATGAAATTTTCTATAAAGTCATTGAACTGGGTGATTGTCATAAAATATGTGCAGTCAGAAAAATCCATGGTCATAGAACATAAGGTCGAAAACCCCATTGGAAATATATTTCAAATTGACTTAAAATTTAAATTCGCTCTAGTTTCAAAAAAGCCCGATGAAACATTTCCAAATTTTCAGGATAGATGCCTGAATACTATATCTTTTGAATGTCGAGTGCCGTTTTGGTGGTCATTTTTTATTTTTAATAACGTATTTTGGCACACCGTGGGTCATTTAAAGGGCACTGACAGGAGTGGTTTGTGTTGGCGGTGCGGTGAAGCCAGTCATTAAGCGGCACCAGAGCACGTAGTGTTCAGCGGAGTTGGAACCAGCACCAGTCCGCGACCGGTGTAGGGTGACTCTTTCGTCGGGGAGCACCTGAGTAGTGTGCGTCCGACCCTGGCAGTAAAGCATACAAAGATAAGACTATACCTTCTACGTATGCCGAGCTGCTAGGCACGTCGCGCGTCTGTGTGTAGGATATCTCCAACGTTACCGTCGTGGAGTATCCGAGTCGAACGCGCACTCTGTGACGGAGTCGAACTCGTAGGGGGAAGAGTATTCACGTCGCGGAGTACTCTCGGGTAGAGTGGTCTCACGTCGCCGTCGGATAAGCCACTCGAGTCGGGTAGGATGACATCACCGTCGGGATTCATCTGAGTCGCAAGCTTTGAAGACCCGTACGTGTGCTGTAACAGGCGCGAGTCCAGGATAAGCTGCTCTCGATTCGGCACACGGCGGACAAAAAGCCTAGAGTTGCAAGCCAAAAGCGAGGAGGAAGACCGGACCACGGTCGGAGTAGAATGCCTTTACGGCGGGGGCATTCTAGTAGTGTGCGCCCGATCCTAGCAGTAAAGCATACAAAGATAAGACTCTACCTCCTGCGTATGCCGAGCAGTTAGGTACGTCGCGAACGTTGTGTAGGAAACCTCCACCGCCGCGGGGTATCTGAGTAGAATGCGCTCCCTACGAGGCGAGGGAAGCTGCGGGGATAAGACTTGACCTTCTTTGCAGTCGAACTCGTAAGGGGGAGAGTATTTACGCCGCAAAATACTCTCGGGTAGGGTGACTTTACGTCGTCGACGGGTGAGTCACCTGAGTCGGTGTAGGATGAATTCTTCGCCGAGAATCATCCAAGTAGTTTTCGTAAAGCCCCGAACGTGTGCTGTGACAGGCGCGTGTTCAGGATAAGCTGCTCTCGATCGACACACGGACGGGCAAAAAGGAGAGGGCCTCGAGCCAAACCAAGCGGAGCCAAGATCTCGAGTCGTTAGAGGAGAGGTCATTGGTCTCTTGCAGTGGTCTCGAGCGCACGATAGTCGTGGAAACCAAACGAGCCTCGAGCTGCGAGTAAAGGTCGGACCTCGAGTCGTTAGAGGAGAGGTCCTCAGTCTTGAATCGTAACAAGAGGCAGGGTATATATGCTGGAGTTTTGACTCGAACTGGAGTTTGCCGGACTTGGTCTCCCATCTCGGGTAAAGCCGTCGTTGCAGGTCCGGATGGGAATTATGACCAGAGGTCCCAGGTGGACTTTATGGCGTAGGGGTACTTAGTATCATGAGTCGTCCAATTGCACCCATGGACCCAGAGTAGCATATTGGGGGGACGCGGTGGCGCGCTGTGGCAACTAATAAAAAAAATACATGGTAATTTGAAAATAAATATTAAGAAACCAGTTTTAACAAAGATGCCCAACCATGTGCTTGAAATCATTAAACGTTTGTCCTCTAAAGTGAAGAAATCGAGTATATTGAAAACATAATTACAATAATAACAATCGCCGAAGTTAAAGCCGATTCGGAAACGTAGGGTTCAATAATCGGTCGAATTAACAACTAATTTGATAACAAAGACATTTTAAAACATTTTGTCATAAATTTCTATTTCGTCGTTTTGGCGTTTTTGTCAATTTTGTAAAGTTTTTAATTAACCATTTTTGCCAATTAAGTTAACATTGACAAAAATTGAATTTTGAAAAATTGAAAATTTGGAACAAAACAACAAAAACTGACACAATTGACCAAACTAACTAAAATTCGAAAAAAATAACATAATTTACAAATAAGATAAAAAGTTAAAAACTAAACGTTAATAATAAAATTATCCAAACTTTACATTGATGACAAAATTGGCAAAAATGACAGCACTGACAGAATTGATCAAAACTTTAAGATTGATGAAATTGACAGATCCGACTAAAATGAAAAAAGGTCAAAATTGACAAAACACAAAAAATAGTTTCAAATAATCTAATTTACAAAATTTTATAAATGTTAAGAAAAGTGAATTTATCAAACACAAACTAAGAAGACATAAGCATTGAAATTGTTGAATAACAAAAAAAAACATAATAAAAAAACACGACAAAAGTGAATTTTGTCATTTTTGTCATTTTTGTAATTTTTGTAATTTTTGTAATTTTTGTAATTTTTGTCATTTTTGTCATTTTTGTCATTTTTGTCATTTTTGTCATTTTTGTCATTTTTGTCATTTTTTGTCATTTTTGTCATTTTTGTCATTTTTGTCATTTTTGTCATTTTTGTCATTTTTGTCATTTTTGTTATTTTTGTCATTTTTGTCATTTTTGTCATTTTTGTCATTTTTGTCATTTTTGTCATTTTTGTCATTTTTGTCATTTTTGTCATTTTTGTCATTTTTGTCATTTTTGTCATTTTTGTCATTTTTGTCATTTTTGTCATTTTTGTCATTTTTGTCATTTTTGTCATTTTTGTCATTTTTGTCATTTTTGTCATTTTTGTCATTTTTGTCATTTTTGTCATTTTTGTCATTTTTGTCATTTTTGTCATTTTTGTCATTTTTGTCATTTTTGTCATTTTTGTCATTTTTGTCATTTTTGTCATTTTTGTCATTTTTGTCATTTTTGTCATTTTTGTCATTTTTGTCATTTTTGTCATTTTTGTCATTTTTGTCATTTTTGTCATTTTTGTCATTTTTGTCATTTTTGTAATTTTTGTCATTTTTGTCATTTTTGTCATTTTTGTCATTTTTGTCATTTTTGTCATTTTTGTCATTTTTGTCATTTTTGTCATTTTTGTCATTTTTGTCATTTTTGTCATTTTTGTCATTTTTGTCATTTTTGTCATTTTTGTCATTTTTGTCATTTTTGTAATTTTTGTAATTTTTGTAATTTTTGTAATTTTTGTAATTTTTGTAATTTTTGTAATTTTTGTAATTTTTGTAATTTTTGTAATTTTTGTAATTTTTGTAATTTTTGTAATTTTTGTCATTTTTGTCATTTTTAACATTTTTGTCATTTTTGTCATTTTCGTCAAGTTTGTCATTTTTGTCATTTTTGCCATTTTTGTCATTTTTGTCATTTTTGTCATTTTTGTCATTTTTGTCATTTTTGTCATTTTTGTCATTTTTGTCATTTTTGTCATTTTTGTCATTTTTGTCATTTTTGTCATTTTTGTCATTTTTGTCATTTTTGTCATTTTTGTCATTTTTGTCATTTTTGTCATTTTTGTCATTTTTGTCATTTTTGTCATTTTTGTCATTTTTGTCATTTTTTGTCATTTTTGTCATTTTTGTCATTTTTGTCATTTTTGTCATTTTTGTCATTTTTGTTATTTTTGTCATTTTTGTCATTTTTGTCATTTTTGTCATTTTTGTCATTTTTGTCATTTTTGTCATTTTTGTCATTTTTGTCATTTTTGTCATTTTTGTCATTTTTGTCATTTTTGTCATTTTTGTCATTTTTGTCATTTTTGTCATTTTTGTCATTTTTGTCATTTTTGTCATTTTTGTCAGTTTTGTCATTTTTGTCATTTTTGTCATTTTTGTCATTTTTGTCATTTTTGTCATTTTTGTCATTTTTGTCATTTTTGTCATTTTTGTCATTTTTGTCATTTTTGTCATTTTTGTCATTTTTGTCATTTTTGTCATTTTTTATTTCTTGAATTTTGTTTGGTTATTTTGTATGTCATTTTTTCTCAAAACAAGTTTGACCAGTTTAACGATTTAAAAATTAATTGCTGATGTAAATTTATGAAGAAGTCTGAGAGTTGTCAGGCTTAAAACGCAGCATCCGTGAACATCTAAATCAATTGATCAGCGCCGACGAACGAATCAAGCTCGGCTCTCATTTACATGAATAAAATGAACCCGATACCCGATAGCAACAACAAGACCGGCAAATTGGCCTTCCTCCAAACGCCTTAATCGGACTCTAACTGAGGCGGTCGATTCAATATTGAATCGATTCCTCATTCACTCTCCCCCTTTCGTATACCTACTATGGAAAGGAAAAGAACAAGTCGTCCGGAATCCACCTGAGCTACGACGACAAATCGGTCACAGGACCGGGTGTTATGTGTAGTATAGAGCAGAGTGCCTAAGTAGAAGCCAGCCCTCCTGGAAGCTTAAGGTGGGAGTAACTCTGTGGCAAACAAGTGTGTGACACTAAATGCAAATGACTGCATCGTGTTTTTCTGCTTCTCTCCTAGACTGCCGGCAAAGGAAGGGGTTGAAGAACCAATTCCGACGACGCTTAGGCGGCTCAGAAGCGTCGTCGTCGTCGGCATTTCGGTGTGGTCTCTCTTCTTCATCGAATTCGATACTCTGAGTGCTGGCGGTTGGCTGCTTCCAAATATGATTTCCAGTAACAGAACCACTATAGTGGAAGCTATAGATATGTATAAACAGACATCGGAGTAGAGTCGAATGCCCCAACGCGTTCCAAGTAAGTGGCCAAAAACTACATGTTCCGAAAGATGCATTGCTGCGACACACAGACCGGAACGTTTGGCTTACATCACACTGCTAGACTGGCACTGACTGTCTCCTCGAGCTAGAAGTTGTGCCGCCATATTTAGGGCAAACTTCCTACTATAGGACTAGTTTAGGACGACGGACGAGGCCACTCATAAGGTCTGGCCAAGTTTATGTGTTATAGTTGCTTGTTCTACACGATTCCGAGCTTCGGGCGGCTTTAGTGAAGCTGCTACAGTTGCTAGCTGGTGGGCGATTGAGTTCCGATGCAGATACCGACTAATATGTAAGTGACTCTTGTTCGGTTCCGTTGCGATGGATTACATTTGTGTCCGACACGGTGGAAGCCTCTAACATGTGTATGGGATGAAAAAAAAACTCAATCGTGCTCAAGTAAACAACAATTCTCAGTCACAGGTTAGATATAGGTAATCAATATTCACGAGAGTTCACAAAAATACCAAAAACAATTAAATTACACAAAAATAATGATAAAAAGATTCAAAAAAAAAATATAAACAAAAACAAATATTACTCTAATATGTGTTGTGAGCCTACTTGATTGAATAATTCTACTAAATCAAAGCTACCGAGGTTGAATTGAAGGGAATCTTTCGATTGCTTTGATTCAACAATAATTACTTTCAATGTTGCATATCATCAATGAAGAAAAATATAGATTTCAATGTTTGAACTAATGCCTGGAATTTTTTTTCCATTTTTACTTCGAGATTTCAAATTCATCTTCAAACTTCCGAAAGCAATTGCCCCAGCTAGCTTAAAAGGGAGGACGTGAATCGAAAATTTATAGACGAAACTTCCTCTGTTCATTCTTCTGTTTGTAGGAAGCTGGAGCTTCGAGCCATCACCGACATAAAGCTGCTAAGCGGATCCGCTAAGACGAGATGTGAATCATTCAAATGTCCGCCCGAAAACAGTTCGCTTCCCGGGGATCTGTCGACGACAATCGTTCCGGTTTTGGTTTGGTTGTTGAAGTTCTTCCAACATTCATTCATTCATTCATGCATCCGTCCGTTTGTACTTCATATAGTTGTGTCTCTATCGGTGCCGCTCATTGGAGGCCGCAAGTGCGTCATAAATCTTTCCGTTTGTCGTCCTGCTGGATGCAAGTGAAAAATTTCTACGAAAATCTCTGCACGGATCCGGAAGATATTTATGGACCGCTTTTCGTCATCGGGACTGTGAACGAAACCGATTGAAATCGTGGTGTGTTAATTCGCGAAAAAGCTGGGAAAAAGAACTTTTTTTTCGTTGTTCTATGAATGTTTTGTTAAATTTTATCATCCGCGAAGATGCTATTTAATCCAATAAGTTTTCTAGAGTCAATTTTTCTCTACTTTGTTTAGTTTTTTTTATCAGCTAACACCTAAAAGTATCAATCTTCCAACATCATTGAACATCACACCCGTCACGCTTTTGTCAGTTGTAAAGCACCGCTCCGTTTTAGCCGTTTGTGACCATCGGGTTTTTCGATGATGAATTAAATTGATTGTTTGATGCCTGCGGTTTGATACTGGCCAGCTTCCCCATTTCCACGTCTCTTTTTATTGATAATAAAGGTACCTATACATTGGTTTGTTGTGTGTGGTTAATTGATACAAAATAATAATGCCTTCAGCTAGCCCTCAGATTGTTTGTCTCGTGTGTGTCATTCAATATTGCTGCTCATTGTTAATTGGCCGTTTGAACGTTTACATTTTGTGCGCTTGGCGAAAAAATTGTTTCAAATAATTTTTAATTTGTAGTTAATTAAAATGCAGGCTGAAACAATCAACAATTGATGGCTCACCTCCCAGTAAATTTCCCTTCAAGGGATCGGCGTCATACCTGAAAAGAGAGAGAGCGAAATAAAAGGAACATTTTAATCAACGGCCCTAAATTGTTTATTTGTTTGATGAATGATGCATGCACTTGTATCAAAATTAGTTCGTCCGGAATATGGCTCCATAATTTTCACACTGTAGCTCGTCTGAATTAGGTTGTGTGATTCCATGTTTATATGCCGAAGCTTGTATCAGCAAGTCCTATCACAAATGGCCGCGCGAAAGCACTGTTATTACGGGCTATAAAAATCAAATTCATTCATAATAAAAATATACGAGCAAAACGTTTCGATTAAAGCTGTATGTTGTTGAAGCAATTTATCCGGGAACCATACATGTAACAATCCACAACGAGAACAACAACATCCACCGAGTAAGGAAAAGGAAACCCGTAGATATTGTTTTTGTTTTTGGTTTGTAGCCTCTATTTAAAACAAAAAAAAAACGCAAAGGCTTCCTCCCTTGCATGCCTCATTCATGTGCTGCTGGTTATTAAAGGGTGCCACACAAATATGGAACAACCGTGACGGGAACGCCCTTATTTTGTACCTCACAGTCTACACGGTGAGCAAGACGACGTCACACATTGCACGGCACGACGTCGATCGCGTGACACGCATGCCGAAGCACGCGCGACCAAAGACGACGACGCTAAGGGTGGCTTTCGATTTTAATTTCGGAAGTATGAAAAAGTCTAAAAAATATATTAATATAGGTATAGAATGCTGTTTGGATTGAACATTGCAACTGATAGTTTTCAGAGAATGATGGCTATTGTAGTAACTATTAACTATCTTGAAAGTTTTTCGATTTTAAATTTATGTACATTCACATACTACATACATTGACAAGAAAGTTCAATCAACTTACAATGACTGGGAAGAAATCTGCAGGCCATCATACCCTCTAGAGTATTTCAAAGATAGAGTATGGTCAAAGATTTCTAAACCATCATACGTATTCCAAGAACAAAACTGAGGAAGCATTCCTAGAAGCTCCAAGGATTTCTTGAGAAAAATAGATAAATTAACCTCCAAATCAACCGACTTGAAATGTGCTACTGAACAGAGATTTTCAATTTTACAGAGGATAGAGCATACCCGCTTAATCCGATCTTTCCGAAGTTCCGATTGGAACTCCCAACCTGTTTTTCCATATTATGGTTGATTGAACGGCATTTTATTCAGTTAGGCAAAACCGGAGATATTTACAATATATTTAGCAACGGTTCAGCGAAAGAAAGAGCTATCTTGCGATTTTCGAAGAATGAAGGAATGTATAGCAAAATAATACAAAATAAGTTTAAGAACTTTTCGGATACGAATGCAAAATAGTTGGTAGAATGTGCCAAATAAAAAAAATAATAATAAAATGTTATAGAAGCAGGTCCAGGTTTAACACTAAACATACCGACACTTTGTGTATACCTATTTATGGAAAACGCAAGTTACAGTAGTGGAAAAGAGTTATCTTTATTCATGTTTTGTCAGTCTAGTCATTACATAACTATACAGTTCATAAGCGATTGCTTTTGTCGCACTCTCTACTTATCATATTCCCTAATCGGAAAAGTAGTCATTTCTTAATGAGTACTTTGATACTCTCCCCAGAATACCTGGCAACACTGTTGTGTTTCCACAAACCCAATTTGAGTATTCTCACCTAACCGTATGATGATGTAAACATTTGTACCGCGTTTATCATCATCACCTGTCATCAGCATGAGGAACCGAAACAAACAATGTTTTGGCTCTGCTCATAGCAGCAGAAGTTTGCTGCTGTGCCGGAGGAAACCGTTTCAACACCTCCTCTCAATTCGTAAATTAAATATGCTGAACAGCTTCACTTGCCTCGCCCTTGGTAACGCCTTCGTGAACACATCAGCTGGCTGATCCTCAGTAGAAATGTGTCTCAAAGAAACTGGCCACTTCTCACGATACTGGATGCAAGGGATGTTGTCCTCCATTAACGTGAAGGGCGTGCTAACCAAACCCAATTCACCAAGGAAGTTTGTTAACCACAAACCTTCCTTGACCGCATGGCAAAGGGCTCTATCTCAGCTTCGGTCGAGAGTAGACTGACCGTCTGCTAACGTTTCGTTGACCACGAAATAAGATTCCCAAAGATCATGTTAGCATAACCTGATACAGATCTTCGATCATCGGAGTCGTTGGCAAAATCAGCATCAGCATATCCGATGAGTGGTTCCGATTTCGCGTTTCTGCGGAATACCAACGCCGTATCGACCGTACCTCAAATTTATCGCAGAATACGCTTCAGGCCTTGACAATGCCTATCTGCCAGGCTGACGTGGTATTTGCTCAGTGCGCTTACCGCAGCACAGATATCTGGTCTCGAAGATGTCGCCAGATATTGTACACAACCGATCAATTCTTAGGACGGTTGTTCGGTGATAACCTCACCATCGTTCAGCTTCATCCAGCGAACGTTTGTGTCAAGCGGTGTGCTAACGGCTTCACAATCGGCCATACCGAATCATTGCAGAACCTTCTCTACGTATCCTGAATGCGAGATCTCGATGACGCTATTCGGGAAGTCTCGTTTGATGGTCATCCCCAAGAAAAATCTTGACTTCCAGGAGATCCTTTATTTAGAATAGCCTTCCAAGCTCGGTATTGATCCAAATAACCTCTGAAATGTCTTTTCCGGCTATCAGGATATCATTCACGTACAGGATAAGAGTGAGTCTTCGTTTGCATGATCGGTAAACGCAGCAGTCACTCTTCAACGGACAGAAACCAAGCTTTCTAATCTCGTCGTCGAATCGCTGAATCTAAGCACGACCCGCTTGCTTCAAGCCGTACAAACTTTTCTGTAATCGAACGACCTTCAACGACCTTTGGCAACTGCATGGAGATAACCTCTTCTAAATTTCCATTCAGGAATGCAGTTTTGACGTCCATTTGATGAACGACCATGTCGTATTCGTTCGCCAACGCCAAGACGGTCCGAACGCTCTCCATCTTGGCTAACGGTGCATAGATTTCCCAGAAGTCCAATCCTGGTCTTTGGGAACATCCTTTTTGTAGCGACCATCATCCTTCACGGTGAACACCCACTTGGGCAGGATGGGTTTCCTGTGACCCAGGGACAAGCTAACCGCTGTCAGAATTGTAATCTCCTCGTTGATGGCGATTTTCCAGGAACCCCAATCGACCCGGCGCTTCAGCTCAGTGATGTTCTGAGGTAGCTCCTCATCAACAACAGCGGCTACGTTAGCCACGTAGCGCTGTGTAGTTCCTCTTGTTAGCGGACTTCGTCTCAGGGCTGGTTCAGGCGTGACGGAATCTTGGTCATCATCGTCATCGTCCGGAAATTCCACGCTGCACTCGTAGTCGCTTTCGCCGTGATCGTCGACAACCACACTGTTAACCACAGTGTGATCGGGATCAGCAGGCACATTGGCTAACCGCTCAGATGTGTTTTCTGTTGTTGGCACATCGGCTGACCGCTCGGATGTGTTTTCAGATGCACACACATCGACTGGCTGCTCGGATATGGGCTGTTGTTCAGGCTCATACACATCAGCTAACAGTTAAAATGTGATGGCATCTGGTGGGTGTTCGACAGGCTGCTTGATGTTGTACAATAGACTGAGTCGATTTGGGGTCTTTTTTGAATTTCTCAAACCCTGGGGTCTAAAAACCTTCGTCATGGTCCAAAACTCATCAATGATTTTTAGCAGAATTTTTAAGTAACGTTTACATGAGTAAATTTGGACTTTCATGTTTGTATGGGAAAATTGAATATTTAGTACTGAAAAATCAACATCATTTTTGTTTCTTCGGTGGAACAGAGCCAGCTTATGGTTTTTGTCCCAATTTATAAATTTCCTAAAGAAAATTTCCCGCTGAAACTTTGTTGAAGACTGTAACTTTGTATTTTATTTATTAGACAAAAAAGTTATAAGCTGTTTAATAGGGTTATGTCTTTTCGCAATGATAAACAATAAATTAAATTGACATCACTGCTGGAGCCTCGCGAAGTATTGCATAACTTTTTTCCATGCTATACCTCGCTAGGCATTGATAAATTCAAAAACTACCCCAAATCGACTCAGTCTACTGGTACAGCATCGTCTCGCACTGGCTCCAAAACGCTTGTTTCATCAGAGACCACGTTGCGGTAAATCTCGATGGAACGACTCGAACCATTCCAAAGTCGGTACCCGTTATTGCGTAACCCACGAATACCAGACGTTTCGATTTTGAATAGAGCTTCTGCAGCTTTTCCTTCGGAATCTGTGCATATGCTGGGCAACCAAAAATACGCAGGCTGCTAATCTTTGGCTTCCAACCGTACCACATCTCGAAAGGAGTCTTGTTGACCACAAGACCTCTAGTTGGTTGGTGATCTGTTTGTGAGGTACGCAGCGCACATAACAGCTTCGCCCCAAATCGTCTTCAACAATCCGCTACCATGGATCACCGCTCTGGCCTTCTCCATCAGTGTACGATTCGCTCGCTCGCTGACGCCGTTCTGTTGCGGAGTATACAGGACCGTGAACTTCATCTGAACTCGTTTCTCAGAACAATGTCTTTGAAACTCGTTACTAACGTATTCAAGCCCGTTTTAGCATCGCAGCTTGCACAACTTCTGACCGAAGTGTGCAGTTGCCATAGCCTTGTATTGCTTGAAGCGCTCGAACACCTCGCTCTTGTGTTTGAGCAGATAGACAGTCGTCATGAAGTGGGTCAAGTCGTCGCCACCACCATATACCCACACACGTCCGAGTGCACAAGCTCTAATGGTCTACCCGACCTAGGCAGTTTGACGTTGTTAAAACTGTTGGCTGCTTGTCTACCTGCCATACAGCTTTCGCGAAAGCTTGTTTCTCCACCTTGACTGGAATATGGCAGATACCCTATTGTCATGGACCATTCGCTGCAACGCTCCAACGCCAAGATGTCTCATATGCCATTGTTTGACTGCTGGCTGACCTCCAAGCAAGGCTTTCCGCCTGATTTTAGGGCCCCAAAACAAACTCAACCGGTATAAGTCGTTCAGGGGTTTTTCTTGGGCAAAAACCTGCTCTTTACTCTCAAACTCAAAACTCAGACTTTAGTTGCTTTCCAAGAAAAGTAACCCTTTTCCCGTTCTCGGTGCACTTCCTGACCGAAAGAAGGTTTTCGTCGGGCTCTAGAATCACAAGTACATTGTACAATATAACTGGAACAATGGACTTTCAGATTACACTGCTCAGATGCATTGTTCCAGTTCACTTGGCTCTCAAACACTCGCCAGCCTTAGCTGTGTTGATGATATATGGCTCTGCCAGAGATTTGACATCAACCAACAGGCTCTGATCTCGCACCATGTCTTGAGTGGCACCAGAATCGATGACAAATCAAACCTGACGTTGATTCTGGTGGCTGATAACCTCAGCTTGCGAGCGATGAGAGCTTCTAGAAGGCTGTTTTCTGATAACCCCAGAAGAACAACCTCTTTTAGCCATCAACGCAGAACTCCGACGACTCTGAGAAATCTTAGGATTCAGCAGCATGGGGTGGTTGAAGTCGCTTGCAACTAAGCATAGCTTAAACCACCTCGCAGTGGAAGCGTGCTGTGCCCATATCCTATTGAAAACGCAGGTTTCAGTGGTGGAATATAGTTATCTTTATTCATGTTTCGTCTGTGAGGTCAGTAGAATACAACTATATCAATAAGCGATAGTTAATTGTCATTTTCCACTTCTTATATTCCCCCTCATTTCTCAATGAGTACTTTGATATTCTTACCTAGAATATCTGGCAACACCGTTGTTTTATTACAAACCCAATTCGAGTATTCCCGAATAACCGTGTGATTATGTAGACCGCGTTTATAATCATCATCTGTCATCAGCAATCATTGATCTATTGTTCTCGATTGCGAATTTGAAATAGCAAGAGGTACCAAAACAAACAATGTTTTAATTCTGCTGCAATTGGCAGCAATCTGGATCCGCCGAAACTGTGAGTATCAACCACAATGAATGATAAAATTTATATGAAAGAATGTTTACAAAAAAGTTGGCTATCCTTAATCAAACAGCATAACAATTCTACAATCGTTTGGCCTGTTCTCGCTTCGTGTTACTATTCTAAAAAAGGATTAAAGTGGCATGAAGTCAACAAGTTCACATGTTTGCCGAAAGACATGAACCCACCTCGAAACTTTTTGGGCTTTGAAGAAGGCAAATCAGAGAAAATACATTAAAACAGCGGGCAAATTAACGAAATATGGGCCTAAAGTGGTAAAAATGGACAAATAAAGAATTGGGCCGATGCTGGTGAGTGGAGTTAAGAAAAAAGTAACAGAACTTGTCTAGCCTACAAAAACTAATGCTAAAGGAGTTGTAAATTGATAGAAAACACTATGTTTGAAAATGAAATGATTATAAAAAAAAATCATTGTGTCTTTTATTAAAGAAAGAAAGTATATTTATAATTGTCGGAACAGTCTAAACTCATATAATGATCTTAAATTGAAAATTTACAAACTCAATTATCTGTCCGGTTTATATTTAATCATCATCTGAAAAAAAATTCTGAATTTTTTTAAGCATACGTTAGCATCTGCCTTCAAACTAAAAAGAAACAAGCTATTGCTCCACCCC
This sequence comes from Uranotaenia lowii, assembly GCF_029784155.1. Lineage (NCBI taxonomy): Eukaryota > Metazoa > Arthropoda > Insecta > Diptera > Culicidae > Uranotaenia > Uranotaenia lowii. Next base: position 406,789,624 of record NC_073692.1, on the reverse strand, counting down.
ATGTGGCATTGGCACGTCATAAAAATCCCACACCATAAGAAAGAAACACATCATGGGGGCAAAAATCCGGGCGTGAAAATCATAAGTGTTTCAAAAAGTAAAATTCCCCAGTAGGTATAAAGCGGGAAAAAGCGAAACTGTTTAGCGTACTTCCTCATCGTGCATCGTCCTCGTGCAGCAATATTACTAAACATAATTCCAGGTGAAGAAAACGGTTGCAAACAACTGGGTTGGTACGCTAACTTAGGCTGACTTTAATCGGGTGTTGAGGCAATAAAGAGACGTCGCTTCGTTGGTACTTTGAGGTTTCCCTTACAGAAGGGTGGATCGGAAGAAATTGAAGGGAGTGGAGAGGATCCTCAAACTCGGTCACAGAGTAATTGAGCTGTTTTGGCGTAAACTGCTTGGAAGTATTAACTACATGCGTGCCAACGTCACATTGGAGTGCAATTTAAGTCAAGACACAATAAACTGGGGGCTACTTTGTGTCCAAAAATAATATTAAAATTACAAAAAAAAAAATCTCCATCTAAATTAGGTCCTCGTGGAATGAAAATTAATTCTTCGCTCGAAACATTGTCATTGAGTCGAAATTACTACTCCAGCCAGGAACATTGTAAACGAAAACCACAAACAATTGCATTGCATAACAACAGGATTGTGTTAAAATTTTCGATCCCGGCCGAGAGATTGTCCGCCTGGCGTAGTTACTTGCAGCAATTGTCGCTAGGTGTCGCTCTACACATGCTCTACAACTACACAACACAGCCCCCCAAAATGCACATTGGCCGAGACAAAACGGCACAGTTGTAGTTCTGGTGGCCACACTACTGTTGGGTACCGTCAACTGGGGCAACATGCAACAATTTTCAACTTCAATGGCTTCTAAAAAACTTATGTTCACAGTTAATCCTACCTCTTTTGCATCAAAAGTTTTAAGGATGCTGGGATATCCAATTGACGTAGTTAGAAAAATTATAGGTTTCTTCAGTTATTTTTAATTTTCTAAAAACATGCGATTTTCACCCTCCTTAGAAAATGGGGTAACTTGCAACAAACTTTGTTTTTAATGAAAAAACTTATGAACACGTACAAAAATTTATAGTTTTTAATATATTGGCGATGCCTTAAAGGCCATTACGCATGGCAATACCAATTGCAGTAGTTTTTGGGTCTGTTAAAACTAATTTTCAAATTTTTTCTGAAAATAAGGATGCTGCATACATTTAGGGGTTAAATAATACTACGAAAAAATCTAAAAGCTGAAATTATAAAAATAAATGTTTGGATGAATGAAATTTCAATGTTCACAAACGCGTGATGCAAAACATTCATATTCCAACACATGGAAACGAGATTTACAAGGTATTTCTTTGATTTGCATTTTGTTGCATTTAACCCCAGACACCTAACTGAATTTAAAAAATAATAATTTAAAAAAATTGGGTGATTGTTCGAAAAATATTTTTAGACCAATAATGTTGATATAACATGAGGAAACCAGTAAAAAGTTTGTAGATAATTTTATCAAGCCGATCCGCCATACTGGGTAAAGTTTTTTTCGGCATCAAAAAATGTGAAAATTTGTACATTTATTGCTCGATTTTTCAAATTTTACATAAAAATAAAAAATTTAAGAAAACTAGCTTAAAATGTGAGAAATTATGTCATGATCATTTTGTTATCATTAAAAGATAACTTTATTACAATACATTAAATTAAAAATTGATTCAATGTAGTGTTAAATAAATGTTGCATCGAACCCCGCTGTTGCATGATGCCCCGTTTGACGGTAATTTAATAAACTTTTGCAATATTCATTGAAAACGGTCCTACCGATGTTCTAGTACTGCTAGTTACCTACAAAGAGAGAGACAGCAGCATAGGGAATCCGGAACCGGATTCTGCAGCGCTTTTGTGGCCTTGTTACTTGCAACAATGACCATGAATGAGTTTTCACGAACCTAGCTAGACCATTCAAGTGGGGGGACACAGGACATCCTCAGGCCCACGTGTATTTGTTGTTATTTACATGAACAACACCTAGCTAGCTAGCTAGGCGGGCGTCCTGGGCGTCCCGGCGCAAGAGCGTCGTTATGCGGAAAATTAATTATTCCTTCGGTCACATTCGTTTTAATTCCGCGGAAGGTTTGCTGTTGAGGGGGAAAAGATTCACGGCCTCAGATATGGAATTGAATTCTTAATTAATACGACGACAGGCATTCGATGGTGCTTGGAAGATTCTTCCAAATTTCAAACCATCTCACAGTTTCTAATAATTTTCGAGCATGATTTGAGTAGATGATGTTCAATGTTTGATCAGATTTTTGTATCACTTCCGTGAAGAACTTTATGTCACTTTTGTTATATTAGACATTTTTGTCACTTCAGATAATTTTGGTAGATTGTTCAATACTTTCAACCCTTTAACTGTGGTTAAAGTTGCTGTTAGTAGAAAGCTGCATGCGGTAAACAATTTGCCCGGACTTTATGCAAAGCTGGGAAAACATATCCATTAAAAGGAATCAATATTTGCATACGCAAACGTAGATACGCATAGAGATTCACAGTTTGCTCAAGCAGGGATGAGATGAGACAAGATTGCATGGGTACATCTACATTAGACTGAGTCAATTTGGGGTCATTTTTGAATTTCTCAAACCCTGGGGCCTTAAAAGCTTCGTTTTGGTCCAGAAGTCATCCATGATTTTTTGCAGAATTTTTAAGTAGCTTTTACATGAGTAAATTTGAACTTTTAGGTTTGTATGGGAAAATTGAATATTTTGTACTGAAAAATCAACATCATTTTTGTTTCTTCTGTGGAACCGAGCCTGCTAATGGTTTTTGTGCCAATTTATAAAATTCCGAAAGGAAATTTTCCGCTAAACAACTTTGTCGAATATCATAACTTCGTATCTTTTTAGACAAAAAAGTTATTATCTGTTTAACAGGTGTATGTCTTTTTGGATTGATAAACCATGAATTCAATTGACACCACTGCTTCTGCCCCACGAAGTATAGCATGAAAAGTGGTCTTGCAATACTTTGCTAGGCACCCAGCAGGGATGTCAATTGAATTTCTTGTTTATCGATGCCAAAAGACATACACCTGTTAAAGAGCTATTAACTTTTTTGTCTAAAAAGATACGAAGTTATGATATTCGACAAAGTTGTTTAGCGGAAAATTTCCTTTCGGAATTTTATAAATTGGCACAAAAATAATTAGCAGGCTCGGTTCCACAGAAGAAACAAAAATGATGTTGATTTTTCAGTACAAAATATTCAATTTTCCCATACAAACCTAAAAGTTCAAATTTACTCATGTAAACGTTACTTAAAAATTCTGCAAAAAATCATGGATGAGTTTTGGACGAAAACGAAGCTTTTAAGACCCCAGGGTTTGAGAAATTCAAAAATGACCCCAAATCGACTCAGTCTAATCTACATACATATAGAATATAGCTGAACCAGCAGCATCACGATTCCTAGAAATCTAATCGTGATTTTGGTCTGCCTTTCATTTTCTAGGCGAGTATGGATGATTTGTCCATGTCACTGCACAGTTGTTTGAAAACTTTAATAACGTTGACAGATTACGTCTTTTCTGCCTTAAGAATTATGCTTTGGATACCAGTTATAAACTTATTTGAATAAATATTTGATTTAAATTATCACATACATTCAACCTTTAACCCTCCGTCGATCCAGATTTTATTAAACGTTAAATTTCTAAGGGTTACTTCAACCGCTTCAACTCTTGTTTCCAACAAAGTTGTACAACTTATAATTATGGATACCTTGTAATGTTTATTAGATATTTTTGTTGTTGTTTCCATTAAAGTCGTTATTCCATCTTTATGGGATTCGCGTCTTTTTATTTTAACGTGCCATTTGGCGGACAGTTATTTGTAGGGAATGATGTAAAGAATAATAGAAGTACAAAAATGAATAACTTATTCCAATTAATGATATTGCTAAAATAACATATTTCGATTCGAATGAAAGACAAATAGAATCAGAAAATGTTTGAAATGAACAAACCTTTTGCGGTTCATGATTAATTATGTATAATTATGTAAATAAAAATAAGCGTATGAACGAAAGAGAGAAACGCTCTCTTCTCTTGATGACAAGAAAATAGAAAATTTAATGAGATTCTGCTAACGACTTTCAACTCGGACGGTTGTTTGTAACGCGTCTCAGATAGTTGATCAAATTCAACTAGATTTAAATTTAAATTCACTACAAATGGCGCCGAAAGAGAGCGTTTCTCTCTTTCGTTCATACGCTTATTTTTATTTACATAATTATACATAATTAATCATGAACCGCAAAAGGTTTGTTCATTTCAAACATTTTCTGATTCTATTTGTCTTTCATTCGAATCGAAATATGTTATTTTAGCAATATCATTAATTGGAATAAGTTATTCATTTTTGTACTTCTATTATTCTTTACATCATTCCCTACATTATTGAAAAACTAATCCGTTACAACTGTGTTCAATACTTATTCTTGGGCTCAAACTCGCGGACATCGACTCAGAAGGCAAATGACTTGCCAACTGTGCTATATCACAAACCAAGGCTTTTTTCATAACGACCCACCACACACTCCCATACCAAAAATTTCATTTGAGCGCTCTAGTAATGGGCGCAAAATGTTTTCAGCATGCCTGGCAGCAAATAAGAAAACAACATCAAAAACTAAAACATGGAAAAAAATTTATCATGCTAAAAACGTAAATATTTTAAGGAGTCACAGCAAGCCGTGCTCGGGAACGGACTTGATTTTTCAGACGTCGCGTTTGTTCCGCTTGGTTTTTCTTGAATATTTTTTTTTGTGCATTTGGAAGTTTCCTTATTTTCACGCAGTTATAATTTTTATAAAATTTAAGCGTTGAACAGGTTTTAAAGCTTTGAAGATAAGAAAGTTAGATTTCAGTTTATAAAATTAAAATACCGAAGTGAAGATAACTGGAGCTACGCCCGAGAACCAGCCTGACCCAAATTTAAGTCTACAGCTGCCATTGAAAGTAGCAATCTTCTAGGAGGAGTGTTTTACATCACTATCCGGATCGAAAGATAAGTGGTTACAATTATGCTTAATTTTATCTCCTCAATTTTGATTGAAGTCTGTAGATATACCCTAGATATATTTTACATAAATTTATAATTTAGCTGAAACTAAATTTTGAGTGGCGGTAACTTGAGCAAGGCATGAAATATTTGCTATGAAACATTTCATGGACAAAATTTAGTAAGATCTGTAAGATCAGTAGCCTGTAATAGTATCTTTGATTTTACTCAATTATTGATTTTTTTTATTTGCATGCATATTGCAATTTGTTTTTTAAATTACACACACAAATTTCATGCCATGGAAAATTATGACAGCTATAAGATTTATTCAATGAATTTTACCGAAAATCTTTCTAAAAATAAAAAATAAAATTTACTGTGGACGGGAGGTTTAACATTTCGAAAATTTCTTAGAGAATAGTCACTCTCATCTAGGACATCTTTCCGAGGACTGAATGATGAAAGTATAACTCTGGCTTTAGGTGGCTAATGGCGTATTTTTTTTTTATTCCGGATTTGGCTCTGGAATCGTCAGAATAAAAAAAAGATTTTCGGGTTTCGAGTCATTCCATACGGAGGTGTGCGTGAGAACGAGCGCAATGTTTACATGCAGCTGTCATTTTGTTCTCCCTTCTAGATTTCTTCATTCGGTTCTTCATATCCGGATTGCCTTTTTTCGTGTCCGGATTGCACTGGACAGCAGATAGTACGATTTTGCTTGGCTGAGAGGTTCAAAATCGCGGCAATCGTCATTTTCCCGTTCATTATTTCAACTCTTTTGCTTTCAGCCAAAAACAGCTGTTTAATGTTTTGACAACAACGTTGAGAGTATTGGTGAACTTCTTGCAAAACTGACTTTCTTCTCAGGGCGACTCCGTCCGTTTTTCGAGCGAACCTAGGTTGCCTCTCGAGCAATAAATGAGAACGATGACAGCAGTTAGAGCGAACCTAGGTTGCCTCTAGTTTGCCTCCAGGTGAAAAAAAATGCGGTATAAGTGATCGGATTCTGTGGACTGTAAAAGTGTTGCTCATTGTTGAATTGTGAATTCTTACGATGCGTTGAAATCACTTTATACAAATATGGCTATTTTCCTTCATTTGGTTTCTTGTTAGATTTAAAAAAAAAATTTAATTATTGCCAGAAGAATTACCAGAAGTCGTATTTTATTTTACAGATTATACCATATAGAATGTTATTTAAACTTATTTTTGTATATCTGCACCTACAATGTACGACCCATGCATATACTTTATCGTATTTAAATGCATTGCATGATTTTATTACAACAATACAATCAAAATTAAGAATATGTGTGCTAATGTACCTATATGGCCTCCAACATGATACGTATATACTGGTTTTGCTGCATAATATACGATTTGTTTACACGTATATTTGCACGTATATATGTGTTGCAAATTCAAAATATCCACCAAATGGTTGTCTGGGTAGTCATTTTTTAAATATTTGAATCAATTGTGTGATTCTGTTTTTAGTCTGTTTTGTGTTTTTTTTTGTCATTCTTGTCACTTTTTGTGATTTTTGGTTATTGAAAAAAAAAATTTTTTTTTCGTACTGTGAATAACTAGAGTGTCCGTCCCGGGATTTCCCGGGAATTTGAAAAATTCGGGAATCCCCGATTCCCAGAAATCATAGTTTCATTCCCGGGAATTCCCGACATCTATTATATAAAATTCTCTTGTAACGGTGTTTGTAGTACTACTCCTCCGAAATGATCCAACCGATTCAAATGAAATTATTTTTAGAATATTCTGTGGGCATGCGAATCGGTTTATATCGAACAAAAACAACAAAAAGTCGCATCAATTGTCCGTAATCATTAAATTTGTAATAAATTGAATCAAATTAAAGTCATGGCCTTCAATTTTATCGAGATTTTCTTTCTTTTCGGCGCCAGGCGGTTTGTTTTTCGTCTCCATGGTCGAGGCGTCGCGAGCAAGCGTCGTAGGAGGTTAGTAACTATGGCATAGCATACTGTTTAGTGAGAATATTTGGGCGCGCATTTCTCAACCAAGTATAATTTCAATGCATGTGGTGGCCATACGAAGCCTAGATGTGTTTTTTCTTCTTGATTCCTAGATCATTTGTACAGCACACAGTAAAGTATGACGCTTACATTTGATCCAGATGAAATATTTTGCCGATCAAATCAAAACCATTTAAACGATATGAAAAAATTAAAACTTTAATTCGTGTTATTTAAAGAAGGAATTGTTGTCTGAATAATATGAATTTGGTACTGATGCGTATGAAATAATGGTATGACTCTTTGCGGACATTTGAAAAAAGAAAAATGGAAAGATTTGGTTTATAATCCAATTCGCTAGAAATATTTTTCGAACATGTACCAAGGTTGCCGAAATCACAGAAAAATCTATAATTTCACAGAATTTTGTGCCAAATTTCATCACAGAATCTGTGTCACAGAACACAGAATTTTTGGAATATTCACAGATTTCACAGAATTTTAAAATTTTGGACGTTTTTTCAAAAAATTTTTATGTCAATTAATGGATTGATGGAAAAAGCATCACAGAAAATCGTTACAGAATTTTTGGAAAAAATCACAGAAAGTCAGATTTTTTTTTCGTCAAAACACAGAATTTTTTTCGGCAACCTTGACATGTACAAATGTGCTTCACAGAAGTTGTATCAAGCGCCTTTAATTTTATAGAACAACCACAAAATCCGTTGCAAATGAACAGACACATGAACTGAACAAGAACCTGTCCTTTAAAATAGATTATATAGGATTGATGTTCATTTAAAGGCCGAATGCAAAGAATTGCAAACGTTCAACATTTACAAAAAAATGTATGCATGGTTTCTTAATTTATCAATGGTTGGGCCCAAATACACAATCTGACTAAATAAACTTAACTTTTTTTTTAAATCGTTCACCAAAAAACTGTTTACAGGTTCCCTGTTTGTTTACACAAAATTCAAGTACGTACTTAACATAAATGTGTGTTTTTGTTTAACAAATTTTGACTACATAGAAGAGACTTTAGATCCGATTGTTTGTTGTAAATTTTTTTTGTGATTGATTTTCCAGAAGCATAATTTTTTTGATAGCAGAAGCAGAATTTTTTTTTGATAAGTTTTTATTATGACCTAAACTGCCGCTATTCGCAAGACTGTCCCATATGCATTTTCGTCATTTTTCAGTTTATCTCAAAAATCGTTCAAATACAGTAAGTTCTTCAATTTAGACTAAAAACTTTCATAATTTTGTTCTCAACATATATGAAAAAATACCAACTCATGTCTGTCCCATATGAAATATACCCGCAAAGCTGTCCCATATGTCTATTTATACAGAATGCTTCAAAATTGCTCCTCTAATTTACGTTAATTTTACAAATATTCATACAATGTGTGCGACAAAATAAGCATTCATTGAAATTGCGAAAGTTAGACTAGATAAAACAGTATAGTAAAGTTGAAAATAACAATCTCCATAATTTTTACAAGCTAAGTTTAGCCTAATGGGTAAATTTCATAAAATTGTTTTTTTTTTATTCCGCATGAAGCTTATTAAGTTGTTCTTTGTAAAACATGGAAAATAGTCATATACAAAGCCATATTTTTAGGGTTTTTGTCTTGCTGTTACTTGCTGCTTGGAAAATATGATGGTACAGGTTAATTTATTCATGGATCGTTGTTATTCATTTTATTTTAGACCCACTCAATTCTTACGATAAACTTTTTTTATCTTTGACTATCTAAACATGTCATAAACATCATTTCAAACTTATTTTTATCAGTAAACAACCAGTAAAGTGAATAATACAGCGCAGATAGAAAGAATCAAATGATCAACTGACAAAAGAAAAGCCAAATGTGGGACAGCTTTGCGGGTATATTTAATCCGCATGCGAAATATACTCGCAAGGCTGTCCCATCATTATTTTCTCCTCCGCATCAACAACTTCTAAATCAAAAACACATTGGACGAAATTCTACAAAAATTATCTCAATATCTGTGAAGAAAGAAGTAGAAAAGGTAAAGTTTCAACCGAGAAACCCACGAAAGTGTATAAAAATCTTTAAAGCCGTTTTTCTCGGTTCGTTGGTTTTGCATATGGGACAGACTTGCCGGCAGCGGCAGTAAAAGTGTTGAAAATAATATTAACTCCTGTCATTTCACACAGTGAAACAAGTGGCAACACGCCTTTTAGCCATGAAACAAATACCAATTTTTCTCTAAAATAGTCAGATAGGGTATCCCGAGTGGTAAATTTGAAGCGGATATTTAAAATTTTTAAATGTCGAGGTAAATTTCGAGGTAAATGTACATGAAAATTTCCAGAAAAAAGAATGAAATGATCGTAGCCTTAAAAGATTAGTTCATTTTGATGTATTTAATTTTTCAAAACCTGCATTCCAATTAAATGTTATTGAATCTTGAAAATATCACATAATCTTAAATAGAATCGCAAATCACCTTCAACACTGTTTAGGAAAATTTTAAATCAGACAACAATGGTTTAAATTGGCAGGTATGTCTTTAAGGAAAAAATGAAAATAAAAATGCTTTAATACGGTTGAATAACAAAAAAATTAAACATAAATTTTCTCCTGCAACGCGTTGAGTGCTGAAAAAATCGAATTTGCAACGGGAAGCTGTTACCTGATTTCATTCGCCAATATTCAAAGCATCCGAATCAAAGAAAAGTAAACGAAAAGGATTCATGTAATATGCATGTAAAATTGATAGGAGAGAATTTTTTAATAATTTATGAAAAGACCCGGGGAATTGAGTTAAAATTCCTAGATTTGATTCCGATATAATTGAGCGGGACAATTCGAGCAAACGGGAAAGATGGATATGTTAAAAAACTAGGACATGTTCAAGAAAGCGATACGATTAACAACTCAAGACTTGATGTTGTTTTTAAGTCAAACAGCGAAAAAAAAACTTAAATTGACGCCAAGTTTAACATGGTAAGACGAAGTTTACCGGGTCTGCTAGTATGTATATGAAATTATTTCTCTGGAGAAGCCTGATAGCCCCCGAAACCATTCTTATTGATCTTTTTGAAAATGTGTCATACAAAACTCATTGAGAATATTTCGTTTTCTGTGGCAGTAGACATTTTGCAGCCATTTGGTGTAGTTATTTTTTTTTTTCATTCAAATAGATAAGTTTTAAAGGATTAGATATATAGGCTTGCCAGAAACTTTCAGAAAAAAGCGGGACATTTCACGAAAAAAAGCGGGAAACATCCGAAAAATGCGGGACATTTGAGAAACTCCTTGAAAAAGCTTGTTTCACCATCAGCCAAAGTTGTTCAGAGAAAGTACATTAAAGATTTTTCACGGGGGTTGATTTTGCTCAGTTTTTTCTTACATGACTTTCATTTATACCGGGTTTTGCCATAAGCACGTTTATTTTTGCACAGTTTGTTTAAAAAAGTTTGAAAACTTCCATCATTGTATACTTTGAACAATTTAGTCTTAAAAGGTGGTGTATAATATAAGGTAGTTTAATTAAGATTCCGGCGAGAATTTTGGATCTATTATCATTGGAAGCAACTCTACCAATATTTTTTCAGATAAAAGCTTTAGCATTGATTGAACGGGTTTCAAGAACGGTTAACTGAATCAGAATCTTACTGTAATGCTAAGAACATTAGAGTTAAAAATGCTGCTTATTTCGAGGAAAAGTACGTATTTCTCATATGAAAGATTTTCTGTGCTGAACCCATGAATTCAAATTAAGCTAAAGTTTGATTTTATCTAGTATGAGCCAATGAACTTTGTCAAAGTTTTCCAAGAAAAAAAGCGGGACAATTGGAGGAAAAAGCGGGACGACGGGACATTCAACACGGGACATGTCCCGCTTTTGCGGGACGGATGGCAACCCTAGGTTTATATGTATTTCCACACCATTTTCATTGAACAAAACCCCACAATACTTCGTAAAATATATGAAAAATTGCGCAGCAGTTAGGCAGATTGTGTTTTCTCGAAAGTAACATTGATGCACTTGTTTTCCTCTGGCTTTGAATGCCAGATGAATTTCAAAACTTAAAAATGAAAAATACATCGTATCTTTTCTTCATATGAAGAGCAAAATGTTCAGAAAAACGAAAAAAGGTTGGAACAATTGAACAAATAAAAAGATTTTTTTTAATTAAGCCTTAATTGCATGAATTAATTCTTTATTTTTTATGCTCGGGTTATTTTATTGTTCGTTTGACTGTTTTAATTTTATCATTGTGGAAAACAGTTTGATTTATTTGATTGAAATAAGTTAAAAACATTATGAAGAGTTAATTTTGAACATATTATGGGCTTGTATGCACGAAAGGTTCAATAAGTTATGTAAAAAAAGACCTTAGTGTATTTGAATCGAAGTGCATATATTTTACATGTATTTGAATATTTCCCGGGATACCGGGAATTCCCGGGAAACAGGCCACCAGATTTCCCGATTCCCAGGAACGGGAAAATGGCCGGGAAATGGACACTCTAATGAATAACCAACTTTTTTGGTAGATTTTTTTTCCGTGCAATCGCAAAATAAAACTGAGGCATACTCGGAAAAAATTGAGTGGGTATCCCAAAGACGCTGTCATGATAATTTTATCATTTCAGCGCTATAGTATTTTCAACCACGAAAAGTTTAAGATCGATTTTGTAAAAGTGCGCATGAAACAATATTGAAATTACTATGTACCTACACAGCAAAAAAAGTGTTGCGATATTACATCAAAAACGTGCACATAACTTGAGTCGCCAATGCTATCTAATATTACACTGTTTTGATGTATAATTTTGTTAGGTAGAATAATACACTAAATGTATGTATCGCATATATCGCAGTAGACAATTGAGAACAACAGGATACAATTTAAAAAGCGATAATATTATCCATCTTTGCTCAAGAACCTTATGATTTTTCAAAAATATTCGTGTTTTTAACTCGAATTATTGCCAAGAATCAACTGTTATTCTTTAATTAAGTTTCAAATCCAATATAGATTAGAAAAAGATGGATAAGAAATAGAAATCATTACATAAGATGGACTCAAGTGATGGCTTGCGATTTATTTTCGTTATCATAATAAAAAGATGGACTCAAATGAAGATTTAGGATTTATTTTCACATTTTTATAGAGCAGTCATTTTTCCTTTTCACAGATTTTAGCAACTCCCTGCTCACTATTTTGCATAATAATTTCATCGCAAAGTGAGGAAGCTTTTCTATTGGACTTATTTTCTTCAGATGCCATGGTAAGAAGTTACACGAAGCTGCGCTCATATTTTCACAATTAGAATAAAACGCTTCCTATCCGAATGAGCCTCCAGTTTTTCTCATCACCCTCGGACTGTAACTGCATCACTGAAGTCGTACACTGTTTATTCCTGGAGTGGTAATTTGGACACAAATCGCTTTTCGGATAAAGTTGACCTTTACATCCGGTTGTTTTGAAAACATCGAACCTTTTTTCTTCAGGCATGTGATTGGTTAAAATTCCCTAAAAATGACAAAAAAAGATATTTAAATATAACAAAGATTTTGCTTATCTAAAATATTAATTTTAATAGTACTTACCGATAAAACGAATCTTTTTTAACTTCACAATCCGTTCACAACTTATCAATATGGGAATTATTTTGAATGTCAAAAAAATCTAAACCGATTACTTTGCTAGAGTAATACATAGCGGATTGTGAAATTACACTGAACGACCTGTTCGCTCTGTGTACGTCGATTAGATGTAATTTAATAACCAAAATCATGTTCGTCGCCTAAATTACATCGTCCAGCCTTACATTTTTTTTTGCTGTGTAGTAATTTTCGATAACTCTCAATGTTTGTTGTCGAAAAAACTATGGTCATGATAATTTCATCATAATTTCTATTACAACAACCGTCCGCATAGTAATTTTGACATTGTGGCACCAATTCATATCAAAAAAATACTACGCACATGGTACTTTTGAGAACGAAACATATTTGACTCAAAAACATAAGTGCGTATGATAATTTTACTATGGTAAACATTCTTGTTGTTTACGCTAATTCAGGATCATTAAACATCAAACCCGTGAGTAAAAAAACTAATTTTGAGCTGCTTTAAAGTTTCATAACTTTGAAAATCATTCCAGAGCATCAGGAGAACACACTAACATTGACCGACGTTTGTCGGAAGTGTGAATTTTAATGTTTCAAATAATGTCATAATGCATGCATGCAAATAAACAAACAAACATACATAGTAATTTTACTATTTAAATCAAGCTCCTCGCTCCTCCTAATCTTTATCATAACACATACTAGTTTCATCATGAAACATATTAATTTTACTAGGGACGAAGTAAAACAATGCATCATTCCATTGACAATTTTACTAAAACGCAGTCGAATTTACTATGCGCAGCCAAATTGAGCATATAGTAAAATAGCTATGCGTAAGGTATTATAAACAACAAAACATATTTGACTCAAAAATATGGTTGCCTGTTGTTCATTTAAACCACGGATTTAGTAATTTTACTATGCTTTTTTTTGTGTGTAGTTACCAAGGGGCTGACATACGATGTAGGACTCCGAGAGATAATGCCCCATTCCTCCATTTGCTCCAGTTTTGATTCAACAATACGTGCTCAAGATATCGGAATTCAATAGGGGAGAATGAGGATACTTGATCCCTGGGGATACTTGATTCCTTAGCTATATCTCGAAACTGGATTGTCTTACAAAGATCAAATGTTCTAGAAAAATGTGCCAAAATGAGCAAATTAACAATGCTTGTAGTTTAAAAATTTTTAACAAAATAATTGTTTGAGTAACTGAACTTTGTTTGAAAAATTTCACAAAATGTAACTTCAAGATCTTTTTTCATCACTTTTAAATATTCCTTACATGGGAAAATTATGAAAAAAATATTTGTTCCAATGTATCAATCGTTCGAGCGTAAAATGAACTTCATAATGCCATATTTTCAAAGCAATGGAAAACTCTCAACTTTTTTCAGAAAAAGTTTTCTAAAAGGTTAATTATGGGTACAATTGATCCCCTAGAGTTGGGTACAATTGATCCCCCTTCCAAACGGCATATTCTTCTTTTGAATTGATCGTTATGTTTGCTAATTACGAAAAAACTAATATTTATTCAAAAACTAATATTTATCAAACAATTGTCTGAAGAAAAGAGCAAAAATAATAAATTTTCTCTTAATTATAAAAAATAGCGCCTTTAAGTATGCAATGTTATTAGCGTTGAGACAAAGTTATTGAATTTCTTCTTATGTCTGCTATAAATTGTGAAATGAGAACAAACATGACCAAAATAGTCAATTAACATTCTATCTTGGGGTTTTGTTTGATTTTTATACAAGGATTAGGGCATCCTGAATAAAAGATCAAGTCTCCTTCAATAGGGGATCAAGTCTCGCCTAACTTCGGAAAAATCGCAATTTTTTTACTCCCACGAAAATGCTTCTAGTTCATCAACGGGTTCAAGTATCGTTCTAATTTTTGGAGCATACAAACTTGAAGTTACACGCTGTCAGAAAATGTCAAAGACGGCGAGTTGCTAAATTTTTCCAAAAAGATATGGTGAAAATAAGAAAAGGGGATCAAGTCCACTCTCCCCTACTGTTTCATATTGAATGGTTTTTGATCCGAGACGTTAATTTCATGATGGTATTCATCCGTTAACCCCGGTTTCTCCTCAGAAAAAATGTTCGAAAATTAACTCTGAAGTTCAGACCAAAGCTTTTCCTCTTCGGACTTCAGCTGCGTGTGGTTTCCAACGCTTTCTTCTATTTCTTCCTCTTACATTCGATAAAGTTCACAATCCGTTCGCATAGAGAAAATTTTTTTGAAAAGTTTGCCTTATCAGTGTAGCGACAAAACGGTACCCAGAATTCCAATTTGTTGTGTATCATTTGGATTCGTTTTTCGTCATGATGAACCCAAACAGCGTGGTTTTCTAGAAAGTCTTCACCCAGAATAATTGAATTCATCAATTCTCGGAGAATTATGAACGAGGCATCTATCAGCTGATTTGCAATTCGAAGAGTAATCAAGACTTGTGAAGTTACCTTTTCACTCCTTTTACCGAAAGGACCGCGAAGAGTAATGGCTTTTATTGGAAGTTCAGCCATAGAAATTTCGGCAGCTCTCAATCTGTCATACGGGTCACCTGAGATGCATGAAAGCTCGCATCCACTGTCGACTAAAGCTTCAATGTAAATTCCCGAAACTTGTAACGCCGACTGGCGAACTCGAGCGATGCATTGTTGCTCCTCTGCCTTACCGTCTTCCTCAAACAGCTCTTCTCTTCCGACAAATGCCGTTAGCACCGCTGATTCCCGTTGATCGTTACTTCCTGTTCTTCCACCGTGGCCAAGCGAATATTACCTGATGTCGAGGTTCTCCCCTGACTATGACCATTATTTCCCGGCCTTTGATACCGATGACCTGGAGTGGATTCTCTCCACAATTGCTGATTTCCGGAGTTAGCATGTGGCCTGGTATTGGTATTAATGAACCGATCTTCGGACTGCAGTATTCGATAAGCTGAACCTATTTCGAAAACTTCTTTCTTTCTTTCTTTCTTTTTTTCGGTGAAGTCTAAACAAATCATTGTTTTTTGTTATTTTTAGTTAAGTTTTGTAATAGAAACGAACCATAAAATCTCTCTCATAATTTTTGTCATCTTTGTCACTTTTTTCATTTTTGTCATTTTAGTCGTTTTTGATTCATTTTTGATTTTTTTTTTATTTTCTTATCTATCTGAGGCATGCTTTAGATTGTTTTGTTAGTGTTTCGTTATTTTGTCTCAAAGAATTTTTAAATAAACTTTCATGCTTTTTATCCAAATATTGAAACTAACCCTTTCTATCTTTTTTCTTCGTTTCCTTGGTGTTGTCACCTTGCTGGAATTTTGCCTGTCATCTGTCACTTTGCAAAACGAAAGGCCTCCACTCCATTCATGTTGGTAGTTGGGTGAGAAATATAATTCCAATCACACAGGAAAACTCCTTCTAGTGACTTGACACGACCATCCTGTCGTTTCTCTGTCCTGATGTGGAATGTGTCATCCTTCGGAAAACCCTCGACATCGTTCTTTGAACTTCTTCACCGAAGCCAGTCAGCAAAGGGTATTGATCTTTCTGTCGTTTCTGCCCTACTGGCTTGTTTTGTGCTCTTGATGGGGGAGCGAAAAATCAATCAATGTGTTCTTATGGCTGGCTCTTGAAAAGGTAATTTATTGATCGGCATTGGAAATTACGAAGAAATTTTGGAATACATGTGAACTGGCTTAATAGGAACAATACAATGAATCTCATTTTTTTAAATATTGTGTCATCCCCCATTTTTGATGCTACGTTTATAAATAAAATCTTATATTCCCATTGACCATTTATTGTGGACCAACATTTTACTGGTCTGTTTGCAAGTGTCTTTGCCTCGTCGTTGTTTTTGTTATTCTAAAAAGCTTATGGTTTCCCTGTTTCACGATTATGGGGCTAAATCGTTTTACATGCGAAAACATCGTTGCTCTTCCTGGTATTTCGGACGGAATTTGTTGTACCTACACTTTCCTCTTTCCTATCAACTTTCCAGCAAATGAGGTTCTCATTTGGATGAAAGCATTTCCCGGAACGAAAAACAATCCCGGTGTGTTATTGAGAGTTTTGTTGGATTCAATGTGCTTTGTGTGGAAGTGAGTTTTGGTCAGGCAACATTCTATCAGGTCGGGTAAAAATGATAACAGAGAAATTTTATTATCGAATGTGTTCAGAATCGGGCATGAAAAACGGGCATGAAAAACAGTGTATGTTCTTCCGATCTACTATCTATATATATAAAAATGAATTTCTGTCTGTCTGTCTGTCTGTCTGTCTGTCTGTCTGTTCCCTATAGACTCGGAATCTACTGAACCGATTTGCGTGAAACTTGACAGGTGGGGGTATTGGAGGCAGGAGAAGGTTCCTATTGTGGTTTGAGACCCCTCCCTCTCTCATGAATGGGGGAAGGGGCTTCCCAAACAAAAGACAATTTTTTGCATAACTCGAGAACCAATCAAATAAATGGTATCAAATTTGGCATGTGGTGGTATTTGGGTACGAGGAATTTTTCTACGAATATTTGGTACCCCTCCCTCCTCTCATTGGGGTAATAGGAAGGGGGGAGGGGGTCTACCTTACAATTTTTCATATATCTCGAAAACTTATCAAGATATTGGAATCAAATTTTGCATGGGAAGGTATTTTGATACGAAAAATATTTCAATGAATTTGAAATTGACCCCTCCCTCTTTCCAATAGAAAGGGGGAGGGGCCTCTTTTATATTTTTTACATAAATAAAAAACTAATAAAGCAAATGGAACCAAATTTGGCATGGGAGGGTATATGGATATGAAAAATATTTCTATGATTATTTGAGAGTACTCCTTCTTTTCAGTGAGGAGATATAAAGGGGGAAGGGGCCTCTCTTATAATTTTTTAAATAACTCAAAAACTTATTAAGCAAATGGAACCAAATTTGGCATGGGCGGTAATTTGGGAACGTGTTATGTTCTAATGATTGTTTGAGACCCCTTCCTTCTTCCAGCGGGGTGAAATGAAAGAGGGAGGGGAGTTTCATACAATTTTCACTGCATAACTCGAGAACTACAACAGCAAATGGAACCAAATTTGGCTTGGAACGATATTTGGGTAGGAGAAATGCTTCTATGAATATTTGGTATCCCTCACTCCTTCGAAGAGGTGGATGAAAACGGGGGGGAGAGGTATCCCTTACAATCTTCAGTATAACTGGAGAGCTAATCGAGCAAATGGAAACATATTTGGCATGTGAGGGTATTTGGATAAGAGAAATGTTTCTATTATAAATGTTAGCCCCACCTTTTTATCAGCGGAAAGATATAAAAGGGGAAAGAGGGCTTCCATACAATTTTTTTGTATAACTCTAGAATTAATCGAGCAGATGTAATCAAATTTGGTTCCATAAAGTATTTTAATTTGCAAAATACTTTCATGAATATTATGTTCTCCTCCCTCCATTCAATGGGGAGAACTTTCTTTCAAGTTTATGCATTACTCAAGAATTTACTACGCAAATAAAACCAAATTTGGGATGGGATGGTATGTATTTAAATACTAGAAATTTTTCTGTGTGGAACAATTCCTTTCTTGCAGTAGGAGGATAGAATTGGGAATATAGAAAGGGAATAGGCAAGCTTATATTTAACTTTTTTTTTGCCAAATCCGAAAAATGGACAAAACTTAACATGGAAAATTATTTTGGTATGATTCTATGATTATCTGGCACACCTTCCAGTGAGTAGGTAAATAGGAGGAGGGAGGTGAGCCCAATACAATACAGCTTAAAAATTTATCAACCAATAGAACTATATATGATATAAGTGGATTTTTGGGCTCGAAAAAATGGGTATGATTATTTAAGACTACGACCTCCATTCATCAGGGGATGATGGAAAGGACAGGGAAACTCTCTTATCAGTTTTAGCATAAACACCAGAATAAATCAAGCAAAAACCACCTTATTTTATAAATTAGATTGTTTGCGTAAGATTAATTTGAGACCCTCCTTTTTCAAGGCGAAGCTTAAAGAGACAGAATAAAATTATCAGAACTTATAGATCAAGATTCAGAAAATTAGTTTAAGTCATCTTTGTATTGCAATTCATGGCAAATTATAATCTGATACAAAATAATGCCAATAAAACAATAAAAATTTGAATAATTTCCGAAAATATCATATGTTTTTGAAAGGTGTAGCAAAGCACACCGGGTCAGCTAGTCATAGAATAAATCCAGACTTTAATTTTCAAACGCTATGCAAAAGTTTTGGAAATACTGGGGTTTTCATTAAGAAAAAGAGCCTTTAATAATGATCATAAAAATAAATCAAAACATACAAGATAACAAAACAAAACAAGAAAAAAAATAAAGAAATTCACAAAAATAAGGAAAATAAAGAACATCAAGAATATTTAAAAAATCAAGAAAATCAAGAAAATCAAGAAAATCGAGAAAATCAAGAAAATCAAGACAATCAAGAAAATCAAGAAAATCAAGAAAATCAAGAAAATCAAGAAAATCAAGAAAATCAAGAAAATCAAGAAAATCAAGAAAATCAAGAAAATCAAGAAAATTAAGAAAATCAAGAAAATCCAGAAAATCAAGTAAATAAAGAAAATCAAGAAAATCAAGAAAATCAAGAAAATCAAGAAAATCAAGAAAATCAAGAAAATCAAGAAAATCAAGAAAATCAAGAAAATCAAGAAAATCAAGAAAATCAAGAAAATCAAGCTAATCAAGAAAATCAAGAAAATTAAGAAAATTAAGAAAATCAAGAAAATCAAGAAAATCAAGAAAATCAAGAAAATTAAGAAAATCAAGAAAATCAAGAAAATCAAGAAAATCAAGAAAATCAAGAAAATCAAGAAAATCAAGAAAATCAAGAAAATCAAGAAAATCAAGAAAATCGAGAAAATCAAGAAAATCAAGAAAATCTAGAAAATCAAGAAAATCAAGAAAATTAAGAAAATCAAGAAAATCAAGAAAATCAAGAAAATCAAGAAAATCAAGAAAATCAAGAAAATCAAGAAAATCAAGAAAATCAAGAAAATCAAGAAAATCAAGAAAATCAAGAAAATCAAAAAAATCAAGAAAATCTAGAAAATCTAGAAAATCAAGAAAATCAAGAAAATCCAAAAAAACAAGAATATCCAGAAAATCAAGAAAATGAAGTAAATGAAAAAAATCAAAAATTTAGGCAAATCAAAAAAATCAAGAAAATCAAGAAAATCAAGAAAATCCAGAAAATCAAGAAAATCAAGAAAATCAAGAAAATCAAGAAAATCAAGAAAATCAAGAAAATCAAGAAAATCAAGAAAATCAAGAAAATCAAGAAAATCAAGAAAATCAAGAAAATCAAGAAAATCAAGAAAATCAAGAAAATCAAGCAAATCAAGAAAAACAAGAAAATCAAGAAAATCAAGAAAATTAAGAAAATCAAGAAAATCAAGAAATTCAATTGAATCAAGAAAATCAAGAAAATCAAGAAAATCAAGAAAATCAAGAAAATCAAGAAAATCAAGAAAATCAAGAAAATCAAGAAAATCAAGAAAATCAAGAAAATCAAGAAAATCAAAAAAAGCAAGCCGATCAAGAAATTCAAAAAAAACAAGAATATCAAGAAAAACAAAAAGTCAAGAAAATCAAGAAGATCTAAAATATCAAGAAAATCAAGAAAATCAAGAAAATCAAGAAAATAAAAAAAATCAAGAAAATAAGGAAAATCCAAAAAACCAAAAAAATCAAGAATATCAAGAAAATCAAGAAAATCTAGAAAATCAAGAAAATCAAGAAAATCAAGAAAATCAAGAAAATCAAGAAAATCAAGAAAATCAAGAAAATCAAGAAAATCAAGAAAATCAAGAAAATCAAGAAAATCAAGAAAATCAAGAAAAACAAAAAAATAAAAAAAATCAAGAATGTCAAGAAAATCAAGAATATCAAGAAATTCAAGAATATCTAGAAAATCAAGCAAATCAATAAAACATGAAAATAAAGAAAATCAAGAAAATCAAGAATATCAAGAAAATCATAAAATTAAGCAAATGAAGAAAATCAAGAAAATCAAGAAAATCAAGAAAATCAAGAAAATCTAGAAAATTTAGAAAATCAAGCAATTCAAGAAGATCAAGAAAATCAAGGATATCAAGAAAATCAAGAAAATCAAGAAAATCAAGAAAATCAAGAAAATCAAGAAAATCAAGAAAATCTAGAAAATCAAGAAAAACAAGAAAATCAAGAAAATCAAGAAAATCAAGGAAATCAAGAAAATCAAGAAAATCAAGAAAATCAAGAAAATCAAGAAAATCAAGAAAATCAAGAAAATCAAGAAAATCAAGAAAATCAAGAAAATCAAGAAAATCAAGAAAATCAAGAAAATCAAGAAAATCAAGAAAATCAAGAAAATCAAGAAAATCCAGAAAATCCAGAAAATCAAGAAAATTAAGAAAATCAACAAAATCAAAAAAATCAAGAAAATCAAGAAAATCAAGAAAATCAAGAAAATCAAGAAAATCAAGAAAATCAAGAAAATCAAGAAAATCAATAAAATCGAGAAAATCAAAAACATCAAGAAAATCAAGAAAATCAAGAAAATCAAGAAAATCAAGAAAATCAAGAAAATCAAAAAAATGAAGAAAATCAAGAAAATCAAGAAAATGAAGAAAATCAAGAAAATCAAGAAAATCAAGAAAATCAAGAAAATCAAGAAAATCAAGAAAATCAAGTAAATCAAGAAAATCAAGAAAATCAAGAAAATCAAGAAAATACAGGAATTCAAGAAAATCCATATATCAAGAAAATCAAAAAAGTCAGGAAAACAATAATTAATATGAAAATCAAGAAAATCGAAAAAAATATAAAAATTATCATCCCTGAACAGTTTATTTTAGAGATCAGCACAACATTTAATGATAAAAAAATCATAGTAAGGTCTTATTTATGACTTGTATTAAACGAACACAGAAGTTTGTTTTGACATCTTCAGCAAAATCCGGTTGAAAAATGTAGATTTGAAGAATAAAGCCATCGACTGACATAACAACAGCTCAAACAATAAAAAAGATGAATAATAACGAAACCAATTCCGAGTGATCATCCTCTCAAATCGAAACCGTTTGACTCGTTTCGTTGTTCCAGGTGGTGTATATCTTTCCTACTAGAGGCATGCATGGTCCGGTAAAAACGCATAAACGATTGACTGGCTAAACAACTTCCGTCTTCGGTTGGTCGAGTTGAGTCGAATCGAGTTGATTGAACCGGGTTGCCTGGCACTGATTCGTTTCCAACACCCACGCACAGCTCTATCCCCCATTTGGTGTTGACCGTATGTATGTATGTCGATGGTCACCAGAATTGAATGTAACCAGGGTCCCATCCTATCATCATCATCATCACAATCATCGCAACAGTCATGATGGGTTAGATCCGTTTTATTTTTTTCTCTCCTGTCTCTGCTCCCCGCTTTAATTCATGTCACTCGACACAAAAAGCGTGCGTGAATGGGTTCTTGCGTGCGTGGGCGGTTTGGTTTTGGCTTTGGGTTTGAGTTTAGGTTTGGGTTTAGGATGGGTCAAGGTGGGTGATTTGAATTCACGCTGGCGTTGTCTCTTCCGACTCGTGTTTTGTGCGTGTTTCTGTCACTTTTATTCTCACACCTGTCAAATGTGGGGGGATGAAAATGGTTTGACGACAAAAAAGAGGAAGAGATCGGTAACCCTACTAGAATAAAGTGCCTTTTGTCGAGTGTATCTGATATCACGTGTCATGAGACGGAATAGGTCGACTGAGTTGGAAGGTGGATGCTGTATGTATGTATAGATGACGATGATAATGATGACCCACCTCAACGTTACTCACTGACCCTTTTTTTCGGAAGAGACGAAACGAAAAGGGTCAGATAACCTCCACCATCAGAAGAAGCAAGAGGAAACATTTACCGGACCCGTTTTGGTTTCGCTAGGTTAGTTATGTTCTTGTCCATCCATACGTGAACCACGATTGGTACGTGATTACATTTGATTTGAGATACTCACTGTAGATGGAGCTACTACTCGGTTAGCAGTTGTCCATTGCTGCATAGAATAAACGAACGATGATGATTGTCGTGTGCATCGATGAAGTAATGATGCCAATTATGGTGGAAAAACGTTTATGGAATTGAGCTAAATAACTCACTGTATGATGCTGGCTGACTCCTATTTGAGTCATTCACAAACATTCGAAAAGTTTGAACTAACTTATAACATAAGTAGATGATTTATTACCTGAAAATAGAAAGAAAAAAAATTGTAAGTGACAAAGTTGCACAAAGCTATTTTGATCAAAGCATAAAATAAAGATATTTGTAACATCGTTAAACTCAAACCAATAATCTTGATGATTTTGTTTTTCTTGTTTTTTTTTTAATTTGTGGATTAAATTGATTTTCCTTATTTTCTAGATTTTATTTGTTCTGAGATTTTTTTGATTTTCTTGTTTTTTTTTATTTAATTTTTTTCATGATTTTTTGATTTTCTAGATATTCTTGATTTTCTTGATTTTCTCGATTTTCTTGATTTTCTTGATTTTCTTGATTTTCTTGATTTTCTTGATTTTTTTGATTTTCTTGATTTTTCTGATTTTCTTGATTTTCTTAATTTTCTTGATTTTCTTGATTTTCTTGATTTTCTTGATTTTCTTGATTTTTTTGCTTTTCTTGATTTTCTTGATTTTCTTGATTTTCATGTTTTATTGATTTTTTTGATTTTCTTGATATTCTTGATTTTCTTGATTTGCTTGATTTTCTTGATTTTCTAGATTTTCTTGATTTTCTTGATTTCCTTGATTTTCTTGCTTTTTGATTTTCTTGATTTCCTTGATTTCCAAGACTTTCTTAATTTTGCTTGATTTTCTTGTTTTTTTTTAATTTTCTTGATTTCCTTGATTTTCTTGATTTTCTCTATTTTCTTGATTTTCTTGATTTTCTTGATTTTCTTGATTTTCTTGATTTTCTTGATTTTCTTGAATTTCTTGAATTTCTTGATTTTCCTGATTTTCTTGATTTGCTTGATTTTCTTGATTTTCTTGATTTTCTTGATTTTCTTGATTTTCTTGATTTTCTTGATTTGCTTGATTTTCTTGATTTTCTTGATTTTCTTGATTTTCTTGAATTTTTTTATTTTCTTGATTTTCTTGATTTTCTTGATTTTCTTGATTTTCTTGATTTTCTTGATTTTCTTGATTTTCGTGATTTTCTTGATTTTCTTGATTTTCTTGATTTTCTTGATTTTCTTGATTTTCTTGATTTTCTTGATTTTCTTGATTTTCTTGATTTTCTTGATTTTCTTGATTTTCTTGATTTTCTTGATTTTCTTGATTTTCTTGATTTTCTTGGTTTTGTTGATTTTCTTGATTTTCTTGATTTTCTTGATTTTTTTTAATTTCTTGATTTTCTTTATTTTCTTTATTGTCTGAGTTTTTTTTTCTTGATTTTCTTGATTTTCTTGATTTTCTCCATTTTCTTGATTTTATTGATTTTCTTAATTTTCTTGATTTTCTTGATTTTCTTGATTTTCTTGATTTACTTGATTTTCATGATTTTCTTGATTTTTTTTGATTTTCATGATTTTCATGATTTTCTTGATATTCATGATTTTCATGATTTTCATGATTTTCTTGATTTTTTTGATTTTTAAGAATTGTCTTGATTTTCTTGATTTTCTTGATTTTCTTGATTTTCTTGATTTTCTTGATTTTCTTGATTTTCTTGATTTTCTTGATTTTCTTGATTTTCTTGATTTGCTGATTTTGTATATTTCTTTGATTTCTTTGATTTCCTTGATTTTCTTGATTTTTCTTATTTTCTTGATTTTCTAAATTTTCTGGATTTTCTAGATTTGCTTGAAATTCTTTATATTCTTGATTTTTTTGATTTTTTTGATTTTCTTGATTTTTATGATTTTCATGATTTTCATGATTTTCATGATTTTCATGATTTTCATGATTTTCATGATTTTCATGATTTTCATGATTTTCATGATTTTCATGATTTTCATGATTTTCATGATTTTCATGATTTTCATGATTTTCATGATTTTCAAGATTTTCAAAATTTTCTTGATTTCCTTGATTTCCTGGATTTTCTTGATTTTTTTTAATTTCTTTGTTTTCCTTATTTTCTTGATTTTCTATATTTTCTGGATTTTGTAGATTTGCTTAGTATTCTTTATATTCTTAATTTTCTCGATTTTCTTGATTTTTTTTATTTTCTTGATTTTCTTGATTTTCTTGATTTTTCGGTTTTTCTTGATTTTTTTGATTTTTATGATTTCCTTGGTTTTATTATTATTCCCATTATCTTTTTTTCTGATTGTCTTTATTGTTTTGAATTTCTGGATTTTTGTTTTTCTTGATTTTATTTTCTTAATTTTTTTTATTTTCTGGATTTTCTTGATTTTTCGGTTTTTTTTGGATTTTCTTGATTTTTTTTTCTTTATTTTCCTGATTTTTTTATTTTCCTGATTTTTTTTATGTTCTTGATTTTCTAGATTGTTCGGATTCTCTTGATTTTCTTAATGTACTTGATTTTTAAGATTTTTTTGATTTTTTCTATCTTCTTGATTTTTTTTATTTTCTTGATTTTCTTGATTATCTTGATTTTCAAGTATTTTTTTTATCTTGGTTTTTTTTTTATTATCTTGATTTACTTGAATTTTTAAAAAAAAATTTAAAGTTCTTGATTTTCTTGATTTTTTTATTCTCTTGATGTTCTTGATTGTCTTGTTTTTCTTGAATTTCTCGATTTTCTTGATTTTCATGACTTTCTTGATTTTCTAGATGTTCCTGATTTCCTTTATTTTCTAGATTCTTTGACCTCTCAATTTTCTTGATCTTCTAAACTTTTTTGACTTTTTTGACTTTATTGACATGCAAGTTCTCAACATTATTTTTTTTTTGCAATTGTTATCAAAACCGTCAATTTTATCATTAAACAACCACATTTTGAACTAATAAAGCATTCAGGAGATTTTTTATTTAACGAGGCATCCATGAAGTCTTTTAAAGCCTGAATTTCAATCCATGTATTGTGAGCAAACTTGCCATATTGCCCTGTTTTACCCGGACTTGTCCGAATAATTTTAATAAATTTGGGAAAAGTTCCCAATTTCTGAATTTTGCCCGAATTTGTTCACTTACCTTGCATATCAGACAAAACACTCTAACTGAGTTTTTAATTTTTTCTAGTTTTTCCTGAAAAATCGACATTATTTACGCAAGTTTTATCAAAACAATCAAGAAAGGTTTTCTGGAATAAAAAAATATGATTTAAAACACACGAAACACATATGAAAGTTTCAATGGAAATCATGCTTCGAAGGTTATTCTTCTTGATTTTTGTTGAGTCATTCCCAGCTTTCGACCGAACTTGCCCGAATATTGACCGGATTTTGGTTGAAAATTTTGAAATTAACTGCCCGGAGTTTGCCTGGTTTTCGATTAAATAGCCAGGATTTGTTCGGAAGGGCCACGTGCGAGAAATTTTTTTTGCCTTAATTTCGAGGTGAGCAGTAGGAAAATTCTTAATACATCTCTAAAATCGTTCAGGCCATTTCTCACGGCAGTCAGCACTTCATCGTTAGTTACATTAGAGTTAATATATGTGAAATTTCTCACAGTTTTTGTGTTTAAAAAGTAAATTACTTAACAACTTTTCCTTGTTTTGGTTTTGAATTTAAAAACACAAAAGCAACGTGTATAAATTGAATTATTCACGAATTTTAAAACTCCAATATCTAAGGCTATGATCATTTAGTATCCGGGCACTTTATTTCGGTGAAAGCTACGTTATTAGAGCTCGGATATGAAAAACTTCAGCAGCGTTGTGATGGTTATGAAAAGGACTATCTTGCCTATTTTTGCCAGATTTTTATGATAATATGTGTTTAAGATATTTACGATGCAAAAAAACATGGTAAAAATAATTTTGCACAAATTTGCGCCTTTTGCGCATTTTGCGCCTCGAAAACTCTTCATTTTCGACTTGAAAACTCAAAAACTGTTGATTTATTCTGGTTTTTTTTTTGACCGAATGGTTAAGAAGTATAAGGAGCCACTCTAGAATCCACATGAAGTTCAAATCAAGCATCGGAATGGAACCTTTGATCTTAAATATGGTAAAAAGTCTATGGTTATTGGGGACAACTGAATGCAGACCCCTTAAATAATGCAATTAATCCATTTCCGTCAGTCAAAAAGTGTTTTCCGACTAGTAGACACCAATTAAATAACTAATAGTGAACAGTTCCTTAGATTGTAACATGTGCAACCGGTTTTTACGTAATGTGACAGATGTGTCCTGATGGACAAAGAAATTTATGTTATAACCGGATTAAAGAGATCAATTTTTTCGAGATGCCTACTCATGAAAAGGTTCCAACCAGATTCCAATTGCTTTTTCCAGATGAGTTTGTGTAAAATATCATGATTTTGCAAAGGTTTTACTTCTGTGGTGAAAATAATAGATCAATACATGACTGACACAAGTGTGCAAAAATAAAAAAGAGATTTTATGAAAAAGTAAGATTATTTCTTGAAATAATTGATAAATAACTTTTTTATATATTTTTATATTAAATGTCATATTAACACCTTCATTTCCTCCATAGAAAGTTTTTCGATCAAATGAATAGTATTTAAAATACAATAGTTTGAAACTGCCCGGATACTAAATGATCATAGCCTTATATCTGAATTTGAAGCTCAACTTTTTCGTAAAAAAATCATTCCCAAGAAATAGTGTGGTGAAACCGATAATATTATTTTAATAAACCAATTACCACGAACCGGATCGAAATCGATAAAATCGTAATCCCCACTGATTCGAACATTAGTTCTTCCCCGATTAAGCCTAACGCATTCAGATTGCGGCAAACTATCCACACCAGGGGGAATCGATAAAATGCATTTTCAAACGCTTCCGATTTCGAATGCGATAAACTGACTGAGGATTCGGCTCTTGAATTCAGGTACGCGCGTACGGCGTTTCAATTAGCGGCTTTACGGGTCGAATAGCAGCCGAGAGACAGTCCAATTGTGCATTCCCCGTAGAAAGATAGACAAACTCGTAGCTTTTCCATTCACCAAACCCACCCACCGACACATTTCATTGCCATTGGCAAGCGCGATGCTCTTTTGGAGTTCCGGAAAACTGAACGGATTTCTCCCGGGAGCATCCTGGCTTGCATCATGCACACAAAATTGGAATCCTTTTTCGAGTTTTGTCTGTTCGCAGCTTCGACCGAAAAGTGCAGCTAAACAGCTTTTTCACTTTGGTCGTTATTTAGAAAGCCCACCCACAAACCAATACACGGGACAGAACTTTGTCCCAGCTTCCGGTTCACACAAACTTTGTGGAAACCCCGAAAAGGCATTCGACTGGGCGGCCGGGCATTTCAAACGAAGCCATAATTAAATTTCCAAAACCGCCAATTGGAGCTGTTTGGTCATGCTTATACCAAACTAGGTGAATTTTCGTGTAGTTTAGGAGAATGTTAGGTTTGGCAACTGATAATATTAGTTCGAACCATTGAAAAACTCTTAGATTGATAAAATGTAAAAATTTTAATTTTAATTTTGATTTTTGGTATAAACATTTCTGAGATGAACAAAGAGAAAAAAATATTCTGAAGATAACATAGCTGTTTGTTTTAGGTGATTTTTTTTTCTTTGGATCCAAGAAGAAAATGTCTGAATTTGCATAGGTCCCAAGAATTTTGAAACCGCTAAATGTTCGCTCATTTTATGAGTTTATGTCGAGAATCCTAAATTTATTGTTCCCATTAAAGATGACATTGATCTCAACTTGAGCCACATGCAGATTAAGTTTTTGCGCGTCTTAGCCAACAACCAACAGAAACGAAGTGTCACGAGATGAGATGTGATCATCATAAATATAAATAAAAGATAAGGTATGTGGAATCAGATGCAGCTGTCTTCCTGAAGATATTCGATTTAAACTGGGATTCACTCGTAAAATATTCGCAGTGTCAGTTCTCGACTTTTTACAGTCGATTGTGATATATCATGATGAGATGTGGAATAACTTGTCGTCAAAACTAATTTTTGATGAAAAGTTCTACATATCTACCAGTCTTGCAAACAAAATATCACGAATCAGCCCTCAAAATCAGAAAATGCTTAGTGTTGTTTACTGTTGTTTAACATAAATTTATCGGAATAAAAATTAGTAAATGTTACAAAAACAAAAAAAAAATCATAAATAAAAGAGAGGAAAAAAAATGAAAGATTCACAACATAAAAAACCAAGAAAATCCTCAACTATCTTGAAAATCAATCAAATTAAATCCTGGAAAATCCTACTTTTGTTACTTGGAGTTGGTTAAAATATCACGGAGGGAGGATGGCGAGGGGAGAGGGGCTGGCAAGATAAAAAATCAAGAAAATCATGAAAATCTATAAAATCATGAAAAACATCAAAGCGAATCAAGAAAATAATTAAAAAAAACGAGATAATCAAATAAATTAAGTATAGAAAATATCAAGAAAATAAAAAAAACAACAAACCTAGAAAATTGAAAATTTTAAAAAAAATTTCAAACAAATCAAGAAAATTAACAAAATTAGGATCATTCGAAAAATCAAGGGAAACAAGAATATCAAGAAAACAAAGTGATCTGAATGATCATCAAAATCAGCAAAAATCAACAAAATTGAAAAAATCAAGCAAATCAAAAAAAAATTTTAAAAAAATAAACCAAGAAAAATAAAAAAATCACCAAAACCAAACAAATCAAGAATCTAGAAAATCAAAGGAATCAGTCAAATTAGAAAATAACCAAGAAAATAAAGAATCAATAAAATAAACAAAATCAGAAAAATCAAGATTATCAACAAAGTCAAAAAAATCACGAAAGCCTAGAAAATCAAGCAGATTAAAAATAATACAGCAAAATCAACTTATCAAGAAAATTATGAAAATCAAGAAAACCAGAAAAAAAAATTAAGAAATAATGCAAACAATAAAGCGAATCAAAATAAAAAGTAGATCAACAGAATCAGAAAAATCTTGAATAAAAAAAGAAAATAAAATCGAGAAAAAAATCAGAAAAATCAAGATATTCGTGAATTAATAAAAAAAAGTCAAGAAAGCGAAAAATATAGGAATTTAAGAAAATCAACAAAATGAAAACCATAAAAATCAAAGAAGAATTAATAAAAAATCATAAAAATCTAAAGTCTCATTTAAATCAGGAACAACGAAATAAGAAATAAACCAAGAAAACAAAAAATAAAAAGAAAATCCTGTAGATCCACAAAATCATAAAAATAATTAAAAAAGCCTTTAAAATTACGAAAATTACCAAGAAATTAAGAATATCAAGAAAATTAAGAGAATCAAAAAAATCAGAAAAATCAAGCAAATCAAGAAAATATTCTTGATTTTCTAGAAAATCAAGAAAAAAAAATCAAGAAAATCAAGAAAACCAAATGAATCAAGATAATTGAGAAAATCAAGAAATCAAGGAAATCAAGAGAATCAAAAGAATCAAGAAAATCAGAAAGATCAAGCATTTCAGAAATAAACCATGAAAATCAAAAAACAAAAAAAACCAAAAATTAAGAAAACATAAAATCAAGATCATTAAAAATGCACGAAAAAAAAATCAACAATATTAAAATAAACAAAAAAATTTAAAGACAAAAATCAGAAAAATCTATAAAATCAAGAAAATCTGTAATAAGCTCAGAAAGTCGAGAAAACAAAAATATCTATCCGATCAGCATGATGAACAAAACCAGAAATAGCGAAACTATCAAGTAAATCAAGAAAATCAGATAAAATCAAGAATATCAACAAAAATCAAAAATCTAAAGAAAATAAAGAAAATCTCAAAAATTCAAAAATTTAAGAAACCCAAAAATATTTGATATCAAGAAAAAACTAAAGAATCACATGAATAGGGAAGATCATGCACCAGAAAAATTGAGAAAATAATAAATTCAAGAAGACCAACAAAATATACAAAATCTGAAAAACCTAGATTTTTTTTTAAATCTAAGAAATAAAGAATATAAAAAAACAAGAAAATCCAAAAAATCAGGAAAATCAAGAAAACAAGAAAAACAAGAAAATCAAGAAAAAAATGAAGAAGTCTAGAAAGTCAAAAATATAAAAAAAATCAATAAAATCAAGTGAACCAAGAAAAATAAGAAAATCAAAAAATTACAAAAATTAAGAAAACCAGGAAAAAAATTAAATCATAAAAATAATAAAAATCCAGAAAATAAAAGAAAGGAAAACAAGAACTTCACGAAAATTAAGAAATTAAAGAATAATTCAAGAAAATAAAAAAGAATAAGTAAAATGAAAAAAAAGAGAAAATCAAGAAAATTTTTAAAAATAAATGAATTCGGAAAAACCAATAAAATTAAGAAAATTGCGGAAATCAAGCAAAATCATAAATTCAAGAATATAAACAATATCAAAAAAAAACCTAGGAAAAAAAATAAAATCAAGAAAATCACAAAAGTCAAGAAAGTAAAAAAAAAAACAAAAAAATTCAGAATATCAGGAAAATAAAAAAAAATCAAGAAAATCAACAAAATCAAGAAAATAAAAAAAAAATCAAGAAAATCAAGAAAATCAAGAAAATCAAGAAAATCAAGAAAATCAAGAAAATCAAGAAAATCAAGAAAATCAAGAAAATCAAGAAAATCAAGAAAATCAAGAAAATCAAGAAAATCAAGAAAATCAAGAAAATCAAGAAAATCAAGAAAATCAAGAAAATCAAGAAAATCAAGAAAATCAAGAAAATCAAGAAAATCAAGAAAATCAAGAAAATCAAGAAAATCAAGAAAATCAAGAAAATCAAGAAAATCAAGAAAATCAAGAAAATCAAGAAAATCAAGAAAATCAAGAAAATCAAGAAAATCAAGAAAATCAAGAAAATCAAGAAAATCAAGAAAATCAAGAAAATCAAGAAAATCAAGAAAATCGAGAAAATCGAGAAAATCAAGAAAATTAAGAAAATCAAGAAAATTAAGAAAATCAAGAAAATCAAGAAAATCAAGAAAATTAAGAAAATCAAGAAATTCTAAAAAGTATAGTAAATTTTGAAAATTTAGAAAAATTGAATAATATGAACAATCAAGAAAAAAATGGAATATAAAGAAAATCATGAATAACAAGAAAATAAATTAAATTAAGAAAATCAAGAAAATCTGGAAAAACTAGAGAATTTGAGAACATAAGAAATTTTGAGATAACCAAGTTTATCAAGAAAATCAAGGAAATTAATGAAAAAATCAAGATAAAACGGTATCAGAATATCAAGAAAATCAAGAATATAAGGTTTTCAGAGTTATTCGAACACGTATCCGGGCCGGACAAATACTGGCTATTTTTTGAAAAACCTTGCCAAATCCAGGCAGTTTATTTAAAAATTGTCATAAAAAAAATATTCGTGCTTATTTTATCAAAACCCAGAAATTAGTTAACAAAAATAAAGAAAAAAAATTGTTTCAAAAAAAATCATAAGCAGATTTTACATTAAATTAAAGGCTCCAAAAAAACCTTTCATGATTACTTTAATAAAAATTGATAAAAATGTTTCGTTTTTCATGCATAAATGAAAAAACGCATGAAAAGTGAATAAATCCGGGCAAAATCTGGGCTTATTTTAATGAAATCCAGGATACTGGGCCGAATTTCACTTTTTCCAAATTTTGTATTAAACATCTGACCAAATCCGGATAAAACCAGGCGACCTGGACACCTAACAAGAAGATCGAAAATATTGAGGAAATCAAAAAAAAACAAAAGACTCAAAAAAAATGGAAAAAATAAGGAAAGTACGAACTATCAAAAGAATCAAGAAACTAAAAAAGTATCAAAAAATAAAAAAAACCAAGAAAATTTAAAAAAAATTCAAAAAATCAAGAAAATCCGAAAAATCAAGAAGTTTAAGAAATTTAAAAAAAAACATATAAAACAAGAAAATCAAGAAAATTGAGAAAATTTGGATATTTAAGAAAATCAAGAAATAGAGAAAATTAAGAAAATCAAAAAAATAAATTAAATCAAGAAAATTTAAAAAATCAAGAATATAAAAAAAAAATCTAGCAAACCATGCAATAAAAGCGAATCGAGGAAGTAATTGTAATTTTATTGAGTAACGATAAAATACAAAAAGTAAGATAAAATACAAAACATTTAAGAAAATAAAAAATCAACTAACTTAGAACGGCCAGAAAAGTCAATAAGTTCGTAAACTGCATTTAAATAAAGACAATAAGAAAATCACGGAAATAAAAAAAACCAAGAAACGCAAGAAAATTTTACAAAATCAAATATAAAAAAAAACAAGAAATTCAAGAATAAAAAGAATATCAAGAGAATCAAAGAGAACCAAGAATTCAAGAAAAGTAAGAAATTAAAAAAAAACAAAATATTGAGAAAAATAAAAAACATCACAAAAAAATGTAAACAGGATTATCAAAAAAAATCTAGAAAATCAGAAAAATTAAGAAAATCCTTAAAGTCAACAAAATGGAGAAAACTTAATCAAATCAAACATATGAGAAAAATGAAAAAAATAAATCAAAATAAGAATATATAGAAAAAAAATCAAGAAATTCTCAAAAGTCAAGATATAGAGCAAAGAAAAAAAAATCAGAGAAACCAAGGAAATAAAAAAAATCAAAAATCTTAGGACGGACCAAAATATCATCAATATCGAGAAATGAATGTATGTAAAGAAAATCAAGAAATTCAAGCAAATTACGAAAATCAAGAAAAGTTAAGACATCATAAAAATGAAAAATAAATCAAGAAATTTGAGAATATAAAAAAATAAAAACGTCATAACAATCCACAAAGTTATCAAAGTTTACAAATAAAAAAATATAAAAAAAAAAACATACTTAAGAAACTCTTAGAAAATTAATTTAAAAAAAAGACAAGAGGAAAATCAAGAAAATTGAACAGTCAAGAAAATACAGAAGATCAATAGAATCAGGAAAATCAACAAAATTATGAAAATTATGGAAATCATGATAGGAGAAAATAAACAAAATCAATAAAATCAAGAAATTTAAGAAAATCATGTTAATCAATGTAATCAAGAAAATCGAGAAAGTCACGTTAATCAAGAAGGTGCAAGATATCAAATAAATTTTAAAAATATCAAAATTTTCAGATATTCAAAAATTTAAGAAAGTTAAAATCTAAAAATCAGGCTATTTAATATAAAATATAGAAAATTCAATAGAAATGAAAAAAATCAAGAAAGCTTAAAATTTAAAATTTTATAAAAGTCTAGAAAATTAGAAAAAACTTATACATGTTAAGAAATACCAGATACTTCAGAAATCAAGAAAATTAAATAAAACTTCAGAATAAGTTGAGCCCATGAAAGATGAATGTCTTAACTTAAATGATTTCCTATCTTCATAAATAGTCTCGAAGGAAACTATACGCTTGGGATATCCCTGAAAAAAAAAATAACAAGCCCTCAACACGTCAACAGAGGAAGTTTAACACCTTAAACCCGAAGTCTTCGAAAGACAGCAATGCACTCCAGTGATGAGGGCTTATTAAAGTTCAATTTAGCCGAAGACAGATTACATACATTAAAGTTTTCATGGTTTCATAAAACTTTATGATGCTAGTAGCTAGCCAATCGATCGACCGAAACGACGAAAATCGATTACCTACTGACTGCTGAAGATCCAATTTATGGTCATGACCATCACATCGCAACTGTAAACTGACGATGACATTGATTCAAGCAGAGAATGTAGGTATAATTATTTTAGGAAGAACTATGTAGGTAGTTGAATTCATTTATCAGTGAGAGAGAAGTTCTCTTTCAATTTTCAAAATAAAAAAACTTTTAACAGACGAAATCGTTTCTTATTAGATTTTTTTTTAACATTTTCCAAAAGTTTAAGATAGAAAAGTGATAACAGTCTTTCTACAGGATTTCTTCTTCATTTCTAGGGAGTCCTCATTGGAATGATTAGCACAACTTAAACCCACCACAAGCCTCATGATCATTAATAAACGTTAAGATTTTTTCCCCTGAAGAGAATCCAATGCTTCTGAGAGTGATTCGTCGAACCTCCAACGCGAATGATTTCGTGTGTTTATGTATGTTAGGTTAGGTTCAGATTAGCAGTTAGTAGTTGGGAACTTAGTTGAGCCCCCCTGCCGGTTGTTTTTTGTCGCGCTTATTTTTTTTATGGGCGCGCATTTCATCAATAATATTTACACGATTGCGGTCATCAGTGTTGTTGGGTCTTCTTCCCTAATTTCCTGCTTGTTTTGCTTGTTTTGCTCCACCTCGCAGGCTAGCTACGTGCCGTTTCGATTCCGGGCTTGTTGTGTTATTACTCCGCGCTTTATTTAGTCAGTCAGTCAGTGAGTCAGTCATAAACAGCTGCAGCAACACAGCGATCCTCTTAACTCACTCCCAGGCTTTGGGAAACAAACAAGTTGGGAAGGTGGGTGGCGCCGAGTTTGATGAATGGATGAATGGCAGGAAAGCGCCTCTCATGTGGCCCCCGGATTAACCAGGGATCCGTAGATTTGTTGACCATATTATGTGTGCCGCGGTGTTTATTTCGGTGTGTGGTCATTTTTATGACATTTGGGATGTGTCGTTTGTTTACGAGCGATGCGCGGTTTATCGACGACTCTCGGCTCGGTTGAGGTTTTAAGAATTATATTTACTGTGAGGTGCACCACACCTTCA
The DNA here is from genome assembly GCF_029784155.1 of Uranotaenia lowii. Lineage (NCBI taxonomy): Eukaryota > Metazoa > Arthropoda > Insecta > Diptera > Culicidae > Uranotaenia > Uranotaenia lowii. The sequence continues at coordinate 406,754,195 of NC_073692.1, read as the reverse complement.
ATTGCTGTAGGAAAAATATTGAATGTGAAACGGTGTCAATCAATTTGCGGATATCGCGGATGTGAGTATTTTACCGGAAGCGAACAATTTTTCGCTATCGGTAGATGTTGATATTCAAATAACCGAGTTCGGTAAATTTATTTTAACGAAGTTCTATTATTTGGGAAAATTGATAGATTTTCTACCGAATTTTGATAATCGATTCTTGATTTGGGCTTGTGATATAGCTCAGTTGGCAAGTCTGTTGTCTCCTGAGCCGATGTCCGCGAGTTCGAGCCCAAGAGTAAACATCGAACACAGTTGTACCGGATAGTTTTTCAATAACGATCCGCCAACTGTAACGTTGATAAAGTCGCGAATGCCATAAAGATGGTAAAACGACTATAATCGAAACAAAAAAAAAAAAGATTCTTGATTTACCGGACTTCATTAAGAATTATGAGAACAAATGATTCGATGGTGAAAATAATATAAAAATCGATAAAAAAAACTGTTGATCTCATTAAAAACGTCAGTTTTGACAAAAATGACAAAAATGACAAAAATGACAAAAATGACAAAAATGACAAAAATGACAAAAATGACAAAAATGACAAAAATGACAAAAATGACAAAAATGACAAAATGACAAAAATGACAAAAATGACAAAAATGACAAAAATGACAAAAATGACAAAAATGACAAAAATGACAAAAATGACAAAAATGACAAAAATGACAAAAATGACAAAAATGACAAAAATGACAAAAATGACAAAAATGACAAAAATGACAAAAATGACAAAAATGACAAAAATGACAAAAATGACAAAAATGACAAAAATGACAAAAATGACAAAAATGACAAAAATGACAAAAATGACAAAAATGACAAAAATGACAAAAATGACAAAAATGACAAAAATGACAAAAATGACAAAAATGACAAAAATGACAAAAATGACAAAAATGACAAAAATGACAAAAATGACAAAAATGACAAAAATGACAAAAATGACAAAAATGACAAAAATGACAAAAATGACAAAAATGACAAAAATGACAAAAATGACAAAAATGACAAAAATGACAAAAATGACAAAAATGACAAAAATGACAAAAATGACAAAAATGACAAAAATGACAAAAATGACAAAAATGACAAAAATGACAAAAATGACAAAAATGACAAAAATGACAAAAATGACAAAAATGACAAAAATGACAAAAATGACAAAAATGACGAAAATGACAAAAATGACAAAAATGACAAAAATGACAAAGATGACAAAAATGACAAAAATGACAAAAATGACAAAAATGACAAAAATGACAAAAATGACAAAAATGACAAAAATGACAAAAATGACAAAAATGACAAAAATGACAAAAATGACAAAAATGACAAAAATGACAAAAATGACAAAAATGACAAAAATGACAAAAATGACAAAAATGACAAAAATGACAAAAATGACAAAAATGACAAAAATGACAAAAATGACAAAAATGACAAAAATGACAAAAATGACAAAAATGACAAAAATGACAAAAATGACAAAAATGACAAAAATGACAAAAATGACAAAAATGACAAAAATGACAAAAATGACAAAAATGACAAAAATGACAAAAATGACAAAAATGACAAAAATGACAAAAATGACAAAAATGACAAAAATGACAAAAATGACAAAAATGACAAAAATGACAAAAATGACAAAAATGACAAAAATGACAAAAATGACAAAAATGACAAAAATGACAAAAATGACAAAAATGACAAAAATGACAAAAATGACAAAAATGACAAAAATGACAAAAATGACAAAAATGACAAAAATGACAAAAATGACAAAAATGACAAAAATGACAAAAATGACAAAAATGACAAAAATGACAAAAATGACAAAAATGACAAAAATGACAAAAATGACAAAAATGACAAAAATGACAAAAATGACAAAAATGACAAAAATGACAAAAATGACAAAAATGACAAAAATGACAAAAATGACAAAAATGACAAAAATGACAAAAATGACAAAAATGACAAAAATGACAAAAATGACAAAAATGACAAAAATGACAAAAATGACAAAAATGACAAAAATGACAAAAATGACAAAAATGACAAAAATGACAAAAATGACAAAAATGACAAAAATGACAAAAATGACAAAAATGACAAAAATGACAAAAATGACAAAAATGACAAAAATGACAAAAATGACAAAAATGACAAAAATGACAAAAATGACAAAAATGACAAAAATGACAAAAATGACAAAAATGACAAAAATGACAAAAATGACAAAAATGACAAAAATGACAAAAATGACAAAAATGACAAAAATGACAAAAATGACAAAAATGACAAAAATGACAAAAATGACAAAAATGACAAAAATGACAAAAATGACAAAAATGACAAAAATGACAAAAATGACAAAAATGACAAAAATGACAAAAATGACAAAAATGACAAAAATGACAAAAATGACAAAAATGACAAAAATGACAAAAATGACAAAAATGACAAAAATGACAAAAATGACAAAAATGACAAAAATGACAAAAATGACAAAAATGACAAAAATGACAAAAATGACAAAAATGACAAAAATGACAAAAATGACAAAAATGACAAAAATGACAAAAATGACAAAAATGACAAAAATGACAAAAATGACAAAAATGACAAAAATGACAAAAATGACAAAAATGACAAAAATGACAAAAATGACAAAAATGACAAAAATGACAAAAATGACAAAAATGACAAAAATGACAAAAATGACAAAAATGACAAAAATGACAAAAATGACAAAAATGACAAAAATGACAAAAATGACAAAAATGACAAAAATGACAAAAATGACAAAAATGACAAAAATGACAAAAATGACAAAAATGACAAAAATGACAAAAATGACAAAAATGACAAAAATGACAAAAATGACAAAAATGACAAAAATGACAAAAATGACAAAAATGACAAAAATGACAAAAATGACAAAAATGACAAAAATGACAAAAATGACAAAAATGACAAAAATGACAAAAATGACAAAAATGACAAAAATGACAAAAATGACAAAAATGACAAAAATGACAAAAATGACAAAAATGACAAAAATGACAAAAATGACAAAAATGACAAAAATGACAAAAATGACAAAAATGACAAAAATGACAAAAATGACCAAAATGACAAAAATGACGAAAATGACAAAATTCAAGTTGTTACCTTGATTCATGACCTGAATCTCGAACGCAGAATAAAATATGTTAAAGTGCACAACTCATTAGTATCCAATGCTCTGGTAGAACGTGATAAATCTGGCATTCAAAACTCGAAATGAGCACACGTTTAAGATTGCAAGTCAGCAACCAGCCAACCATCCAGAAAACGCGAGCTACTCACCTAGGGTGGCTTGCTATCAGGGACAGACTCAAGATGAAAAGATTTCATTAAGATTACATTTTAGCGAGCGGAATTGTTTCGCCTTTTCTTTATTTTTTCTCCCCCGTTTTTTGCTCTTCCATCACAATCATCCCCCCTTTCCAGGCAGCCAGTTGAGAACGTGCAAATTTTTCACCTGTCCCATTTTTTTACTACTGCTGCTCTTTCCCCACTTCCCTCCAACCGAGGAAACATCTGAACTTGAAGCGAACGGTTTCTCGCCAATTTTCATCTCCGGTTCTGATCCGGAGCCCTTTTTGCCTCATCTAGAGTGAGCACTTTCTTTGTCATCTTCGTCGAGTTGATATTTCTTTTTTTCTTGTGTTGCTCGCTTTCTTTCTACACTCTTCTATTTTCTGGAACTGCCTTCTTGTTGCCCTCCGTGATCATCTTATTTTTACTGGCGAGTGGAGCTGCTTCAATGCATTTCAATGAGCGAGAAAATGATTTATGGGACAAACGTTTGAAGAAGCTAGCCAGCAAGGCAATAAGCGATAAATGTGGACCAGTCAGTGTCTTAGGCAATTTCAAGTGATTGCGATTGACGAATGTTGTGGAGTACGATTCGATTTTGATTTTTTTTAAAGAAAACAGTGAAACTATTTCATTTGCAAATATTCTAAAAATAAAGTCACAAAATCATGTGCAAAAATAGAAATGTTTTTTGTCAGTTTTGTTAAGACGCAGCATCAGCAATCAGCATCCTTACATCATCAGATGAGCAAACAACCTGGAATGTCGCGCAGCTACTGCATTCCGTTTAGGTCGTTCTTCAGTTTTTTTTTTCAGCTCACTCTTTAAGTGATACAAACGACCAACAATCATTGAAATACCAGAGGACATTGAATTCTTTGTATCCAAGGTAAATATATCATCTCGTTATGGCAGAATTTGTATGTGCTTCTGATTTGATGGAAAATTCTCGAGAATTGTTTAAGTTGTATCGAATTCAACTTTAATTTTGTAAGAGACCGCCACTTTAATTTAAAAGAGTATGGTGAGTTTTTCACTTTTCAGTAAAATAATCTTGTTGTGTAAAACCCTGATTGTGTTGTGACAGTTTAAAAAATTCCTTTCAAAATTGTTCAAATTGACGCGTACTTTACGTTGATTATGTATGAGAGCTTTTCGTTCCTCAAGTAGTAGTCGTCCAATTGTACCAACACTTTGGTTTTGTTTTTCTAATTTAGTACAATAAATCGTCAAAACTAGGATAAACTCAATCAACTTGAAAATAGATGTGAGGACCACCTATTCGCCAGAGCGAACTTTATAGATTCCCTTCGGGCCCGAGGAAAACCGACCGACGTTCCAGTGAGGGATGTATTAGGTATGATGGACTTGGACTATATGTTCGAGATATACCTTTTCCTAAAAGCTATCGATCTTCGACTATAATTCTCTTTATTTTCATATTTCCCTTTCTATCTTTCTTTTTCTTCAAAAAAAAAAAAAGTGAACTAGATCTAAGTACACAATTGTAATCAAACAAAACGAGTTTGGCTCCTTAAAGCCTAAAGGTATGAGCCGTTTCAAATAAATAATTTACAAAAAAATAATTTACAAACTTGAAAATAGATCTAGGTGAATCGAGTTTTATGTTGATTTTGTATTGAAGCCTCCGTTTCAAAATTGGAAAAAGTCACTCATTACTTCGAATCATCTTTTCATATAATACCTTTCCTGAGTGTCTAATTTCTCGAATATCACATGATCTATCGATGAGTTTTATCGTTTTTCTTATGAGTTTTATATGGGACCCACCCTATCAGAAGTGCATGAGTTTTATGCAGATTTTGTATGGGAGCTTCCACTCCAAAAAGTAGGGAGGTCTTCAAACTATTGTAAAAATCATCTTAGGCCCAAAATACCCTCAGGTATACTTGGTGGTGTTAGAAAAACGCTTCCATTTCTAGAAATAAAAATTTGTATGGGATCCCCCTCCGCTTAGGGTGGTCTAACCGGTTTTACCGAAACCGGTAAAACCGTCAATTTTCCAATATCGGAAATACCGGCTTTTGGGACGGTAAAAAACCGTATTTCCGGTAAATTTTTCATCATTCTTTGGCTTTGTTATAAAAACACAGCTTAATGTTTTTTTTTACCAAATATGTATTAGTACAAATACTCATATTTTGTTCAATCAGTTTCAAACTCTAAGCACAATAAACCTTTCTACAAGGTTTATGTGAGATTTGATTATTGCTAAAACTTGGCGATGTAATTTTTTGAATTAAAGTTAGAGTGACGTTTAAGATAGGGATACCATCCCAAGTATCAATTTTAACTTTATTATCGTCAGCAAAATTTCATTTGGACTAAAGCATTAATCTTCATAAAAAGCTTATACGCATTATATAACATCACCTGGACTCTAATAAAGAAAAAATCAGGCTATTTGCCCCTATCCAAGAAACGTCATCATGACCAATCATTGTTGGTCATCAATGTTGGTCACCAAAGCTTTTAAAAAGCTATTATCATGTTTGCAATTTTTTTTTCGATTCTGTGAGCTCTCGGAGTTTTTTTTTTATTTTTTCCAGCAACCATAATGGTTGATGAATGATAATTGCATTATTGAGATATGATCTGGTAAAATTAATAGCCAAAACACCAATGTTTTAACCATATTATGAGCATCTTTTCTACTGCCAGTCAAGATTTTAGGTAAACTGTGTATGAAATAGTATCTTAAAATAAATGCGCCTCGTCAAATCTGATGGTCAGTCATGATGGCATTGATGAAAAATAGGCCTGAAAAAATATTTTCAAACGCTTGCATTGTGAATCCATCAACATGGCGTCATTTTATGCCCTTCGATTTTTCAACCAACATGGCGTTAGTCAACTCAATGCTTAATAGCCTGTTTATGGTCAGAAAAATGGCTAATTAGTTTTATTATAGTTTAATGATGACCCCAAAAATGCTACGATTTGACGTTTCTCTCGCAAGCCAACCAAATACACGCTTAGGATGAGTTCCTCATTTCTGAGTTGTTAATCATTAGCACAGCACATGAGGACAAACTTTTTGAATTAAAAGGGATTGGTTGTGAATGACCCGTCGAATAAATCATGAGTTGAAGTCAAATTTCGTTGTCTGACGCCATCTTGAAATCCAAGATGGCGGCTTCCGCTGAACTTTAAAATGTTGTAAATGACTTAAAATCGCATGAAACCTCAACAATATTGGTATTGGGTGAAAGGGCTAAACACGTAGAAGTCGAATTTCACTATCGACGAAATCTTGAAATCCAAGATGGCGGCACCCGCTCAACTTTTAATGCTGTAAATGACAAAAAGTCGCATTAAACCACCACTATACGAGTATTGGGTGAAAGGGCTAAACTAGAACAAGTTGATATTTTTCTTTCCGACGCCATTTTGAAATCCAAGATGGCGGCTTCCGCCATCATTATCCGCCTTTTTTTATCATGTTTTTGATGCATTTAGCACTTTTCGTGTTTTGTTGATGGTTTTCGATTTTTTGCCATATTTGCTATTTATGTCATTATACTATGTCTATCATGCAATTATGTCTAAATTGTATTGGTCCTATTCTAGCGAAAACTATATGGTAATGTTGTTTCTATTATTTGTTCGATTTAGGCACATGTGCCAAAATCGGATGTTGCCAAAATCGTCTGTATTGTGGTTGTTTTATGCGATTATCAGTCACTTACAGCATTTTAGAGTAAAGCGAAAAGAGAAAATCGACTACTAATCGTTTAGCCCTTTCAACCTATATTGTTGGGGTTTCATACGATTTTAAGTCAGTTACAACATTTTAAGTTCAGCGGAAACCGCCATCTTGAATTTGGATGGTGTCGATAACGAATTTCAACTTTTACTGGTTCATCTCTTTCAACTAGTACCCATATTGTAAGGGTTTGAGGCGATTTTCAATCATTTACAGTATTTTGAAGTTGAGTGGTAGCCGCCATCTTGAAATTTAAGATGGCGACGGACAGCGAAACTCGACTTTTCCTCGTTTATTACTTTCACCTAATAACAATATTAAGAAGGTTTCATGATATTTTCAGTAATTTACAGCTTTGAAAATGTAAGCGGTAATTTGTAAGCAACAAATTTTGTTCCTCCAATTTGAACACTTTTACTCAATTCAATAGAGTTATTCATTCAACATCCGCTAATTTGATGTTTTCTTAGATTTTTATATATTTTTTATTTTAACTCAAAATTAACACACAGAATTTATCAAAAATGTGTAAAAATGGGAATTCCAATTCAAATATGTGCTATCTAATCTAAGCGTGTCCTGTTTTGACATCTAGATCGAGAACTGTCACTAAGTTGTATGGCAGTTTAATAATCAGGCACTGAGTACTATTATTATAATCATGCAAAGGAAAGCTTGGAGCAAACTTCTAAGTTTGTGTTTTATTATAGTTTAAACAGAGCATTCATAACTCTTTCAAAACAAGTATGTTCAATAAAAGCTTTATTAGCGTTTTCAAAACTCTCTGAAAACATATGGTCGATTCAAGAATATAAGCATTTTGCATGACCATAATTATACCGTCATAAAACGAGCTGCACAAAAAAGCCATAAAAAAGCAAATTTTACATCCCAAAAACTGTTACTGTGCTCGTGTATTTCGAAGAAACAAGCTCATAAAATCATACATTATTTTAAAAAATGTAGCTTTGGTTTGAATTTTGTATAGATTTTGGTTAAATTCGGTCATTATTCCTCGATATCTGGACAACAACATTCCAGTTCAGCTATCGAACTATCGTTCCACAGCATTTAAAGATTTTACAAGTGTACAATGACAATCGAGCTCGATTAGGTGTGTAGGTACACATCTAATCCATCGGGTTGATTCTGTATGGGAGCTGCGATTGCTTCGCCTCCCATAAAGAATTAACCGTTGCCGAGCAAAGATTCAACCGATTAGTTTGAGCTTTCTTCCACATGCCCTAGACTTACATTTTCAAAACCACCTTTCAATGTTTCTTCTCCAAAAGCGCCCTAGCTTTAACTATCCACCTATCATTTCCTATCTTTCAATTTCATTCTACTAGAGTTCATCTCGCCGAAATGCCATTAAAATATTATAACATAGTTATGACGGCGATAAAAATCTGAAAACAAAAATGTTTTATCTGTAAACAGGCAAAGTTTATTAAAATCGTTCTAAGCGGTAACAGACTTTCAAAAATTTAAAACCAAAACTGTTGAAAAGTGATTAGAAACTTCCTGCTCTTTTTGGAACATAAAATGTTTCAACAGAGTCAGCATTCAAACCCATGTTAGAATATTTGTATGAAATTTCTCTATCAACATTTTCAAGGTAATTGATGAAACTCTGTTGTTTTTATTTTTAACGCTAACCTTTTTGCAGATAAAGCAAGAACAAAGTTTTTGTAAATTTGCGACAGTATTAAAGCAACTAAGAGCGTATGGATCAGATCCAAACAACTATATTCATTGCTGAATTTTGAGTGGTTTTTTTATTGAATTTTATTTCTTATTATTCGTTTTGATTTTGGAAAGGCAAACTTAATGCGATCACGACCTAGGTTCCGGAGAAAACATCCGTATTTTAGAAAACAATAATCTGTAATTTTGTGGGTCAACCAAAAACTTTGTGACAGTGTTATGAGTTTTGTGTAGTAATTAATTAAGTCATATTTTTTAACGAATAATCTTTCATATCATTTTCATGAAGGACTATAAAAACTTTTACCTACTAAAACTGTAAAATCTGTTCTTCGATCCATGGAACTGCTCATTATTAGTTATTTACTCGGTATCTACTAATCAGGCAACACTTTTTGCCAGCCGGAAACGGATTTATTGCATAGTTATACGATCTACTTCTAGTTGTTCTCAATAACCATAGTCTTTATACCCATATTTGAGATCAAGGGTCGCACTCCGATGCTTGGTTTGAGCTTCGTGAGCATCCTAAAGTGGCTCCTTATACTTCTTAACCATTTGAGCCAAAAATATATTTAGAAAAAATCAACAGTTCAAGAGTTTTCAAGTCGACAATGAAGAATTTCCGAGGTGATTGTGCAAACTTATTTTTACCATGTCTTTTTGCATCGTAAATATCTCAAACACATGTTAACTTAAAAATCTATCAAAAATAGGCAAGATAGTCTTTTTCATAACCAACACAACGATACTAAAGTTTTGCAAATCCGAGCTCTAGTAACGTAGCTATCACCGAAATAAAGCGCCCGGAGACTAAATGATCATAGCCATATTTCAATTATTTGGATGCATTTCAATCACTTTTTATATTTATCTTTCTTAACAAAAGTCTCCAAAACACCTTAAATTCACTAAAGATAATATTCGCGAAAATACAAACGATAAAAACGTGACATTGAAAATAACGCGTCCGTTCTCGAGCACGGCTTGCAGCGATCCGTTTGCCGTTATCTTAAATATTACATCATTGATTCAAAAAAGCTAATTTACCTTGTTTTTCAGAGTGTTTTCAACTCCCACGAAGAAAGATTATAACCCTTATTCTCGTTTTCGATCGAATGACATTCGTTCGAAAGTTTCCCCAATTCGTATTCTTGTTTTCGTTCGAACGTTTTAGAGCTGTTCGATTTTTCGAACATCGTTCGCCGGGTTCGTTCGAACGAATTTTCGCATTCTCGTTTTCGATCGAACGTATTTTTCCTTCCGCCTGACAAACGCAAGTCTCAGGCTGCGAACGGCAGGCGTTTAAAACAAAAGAGCCCTTTTACCAGAAAAATCAGGACAAGACATCGTAACATTGGAGGAAATAAGACAGCCAAAAGAGTATCACACAAAAAACAAAGCATTTTTGTTCCAGATTGTTCTTATGGAAAATGTTGCTGAAATCTTTAATGATGGAATTTTTTCGGCCGATCTTATTTCTACTATGGGTTTACAAACCGAAGTCTGATGCTGCGAACAAAGGGCATTTGTGAAGTTAAAAACAGTTGTGATTCAAAGAAATAAAAATTATGTGGTTTTCTAGATTCTAATAACCATTTTTATTTCAGAATTTTAATGTATTTTTTTCCAAATTTTTATATCGGAGTTCAGCGTCTGGAACTTCTTTCTCCTCCGTCGAGAAAGCTTTTAAGAAGCAGCAGCAATTGCATTACCATTTCCGACTAGTATCGGCTCCGGATCTTTGAACGCAATCGAAACAGTTCAAATCTTCAACGGTTGCGGCTGCTGCTGCTGTTAAAACAAATTTTTACCATGCCAATTCCGTGCGTTGCCCTTGTTTTTCCGATCCTTTATAGCCCTCCAGGAGGTTGTTCGTTTCCGGCCAACTTCAGATGAAAAGGGATTGTCGTTTTTGAGAGAATGAAGTAGAGTTGATTCCGTATTTTTAATATGCAATATATTAAAAAATTCCTGCAACGATTTGGTTTTACAATTTGCTGTGTTAACATTTCCATTTTTTACTTACGTTTACTGTTTTTCTCTATTCTAGGTACTCTATTTTCGATTCTTCTAAACGTTGTACGCGACTTATCGTGATGCGTTCCTAAACAATATTTCGGTTATAATTCAGTTTGTTTACTAATTCATGGGTAACCTCACTTGTATGACGGGTAAGTATGTTGCGTTTAGACGATTTACTCAGTGGATGCCTGATGTAAAATTATTGAGAGTAATGATTTATGTTCGACAATTTCATTTGATCATTTTAGTGAACTTACTAAACACGAGGGTCGTTTGGAACCCGTTGTGGTCGTATCACAATGGTGCTTATGCTGATCACTTTCCTATTTAATTAATAGATATTTAATATTGTTTCTTTCTTCTCTTTTCAGATGTGGTTACCTTTATCGAGGCGTGCTCAAATTAGTTATCAAAAACTGGCTCTAGTTTTAGTATTACAATATTTCACAAACTGCTCAATAAATCTGGCGCAATATCTTCTAATTTTGCTTCTTCTTCTTGATTGTTCTTATTACTAAAAAAAATATCTCTCCGAACTATTTCCTTACAAGATCAGGGTCTTTTCGCATGAGCCTTTTGCTATTTTGTATCAGATCTAAAGTCCTATGCCTGATGCACGGAAAAAAATCTAAAAATTATTTTGATGGAGGCGCGCCGTGACATTCCCCCCCGTAAACCAGTTCCTTGTTTACCACTACATCGCGTCGAACATCAAGTACTGCGAGCTTTACAGCCGGTCGCTCATAAATTCCGTTTGCAGTTTGGACTACTGCTTCTCGTACTTCACCGTCTTTACCAGGAGTAGCCGAAATCACTCTGCCAAGAGGCCAGCAGTTGCGTGGTAGGTTGAGGTCAACAACAAGGACCACATCATCCACTCTGATCGATTTGCTCGGATCTATCCATTTCGTTCTTTTGGTGAGGTCCGGTAGATAATCTCGAATCCAGCGTTTCCAGAAAACGTTCGCCTCGATTTGAGATGTTTGCCAATTATTTCTAAGAGCCTGGTTGCTAACGTCGAAAGAAGTTGCAGGCTTCAACCCGTTTGATGATCCCAGAAGAAAGTGATTAGGAGTCAAAACTGGCGAACTATCGTTCTCTAATGGCAAATTAGTCAGTGGTCTGGAGTTGACAACATTTTCGATCTCAATCAAAAGGTTTTTGAGAACTTCATCTGAAAGCTGATGACGTGGCTTTATCTGATTAAGATTCCTTTTCACAGATTGGATCATTCTCTCCCATGATCAACCCATATGCGGCGAAGCGGGAGGAATGAATGACCATGCTGTATTCGGGCTCGATATTTCCTGGATGACTAAATTCTGATCCATTGAATTAAGAGCTGTTAAAAGCTCCTTACTTGCACCTACCATGTTGGTACCACGATCACTAAATATTTCAATGGGAACTCCTCTCCTCCCCATAAAATTCCTCAGAGCCATAATACAGGATTGTGCAGACAGTGAATAGGCTATTTCAATATGGATCGCCGTACTGTTAAACAAGTTATTAGCACACCCCAACGCTTTTCCGAACTGCGCCTCACAGTGACATTTATAGGACCGAAGTAATCTACTCCAACAAACGAGAACGGTCTGGAAAATGCTGCCAATCTAGTTATCGGGAGATCGCTCATCGGAGGTGGTTGTGGAACGGCTCGTAAATTTTTACAAATTTGACAGTTTGTTCGTACCTGCCAGAGTATGCTAGCGAGTCGGGGTACTATACGAAAACGTTGTCTTAGCTCGTTCAATACGGTGCGATGGTTGCGGTGAAAAAAACCTACGTGGTAATGGTGAACTATAAGGTTGGTAATAGGACTTATTTTCGGAAGGATTATGGGATGCTTGGCATCCATGCTAGCCATTTTGCATGCTCCGATTCGCGTTCTGGCTCTTAGTACCCTATGTTCATCTAGAAACGGCCAAAGTTCATAAATGGAACTTGATTTTGGTATAAGTTTTCGGGAAACGTTACCATCTGACAAAATTGTAATTTCTTCAGAGAACTTTTCAAGCTGTGCTTGTTTGAAAAGAACTAATTTGGCTTTATGGATTTCTTGACCGGTGAGAGGACCAAGAAAGATAGGTTTATTGTGTGCCTGATTGTTACGGTTGATGAGGTATCTTCGAACCCATGCTGCTGTTCGTCTTAGGTGGTTCCAGCTTCTGAATCGTTTCGCTTCGAATAATTCTACTTTCACTTGGTGTAAATGTATGTGGTGGTAAATGGATGCTTTCAATTCTTCTTGTGTCGGCTTGGTAACTACCCTCTCGATCGGCCACGTTGGCTCGTCTTCCTTCAAAAATTCTGGGCCATTCAGCCAGCGGCTATCATTTTTCAGCTCTGGTGACCTTTGATATTTGGTACCTTCATCCGCAACATTTTCATCTGTTGGTATCCACCTCCATTCTGACATTAGGGTTAAGTCCAGTATTTCGCTGACGCGGTGTCCGACGTAGTTGGAGTAACGGCGATGATCTGACCTTATCCAACACAACACATCCCTGGAGTCGCTCCAAAAGTACCGCTGATTGATGTTCAAATTCCATGCTTTGCATATCGAATTGGCTAGCCTTGCCCCTATAAGTGCAGCTTCAAGCTCCATTCTCGGGATCGATAGAAACTTAAGTGGAGCTACGCGAGATTTAGCTGCTACAATGACGCATTCTGTTTTGTCGTGTTGCTTGAAACGTAGGTAGACTACCGCTGCATATCCAAGTTCACTTGCATCGACGAACGTGTGTAGTTGGACGTTTGTATCTAACCCCGATGAAACCTCAGCGCGGAAGCACCTAGGAATACGTATTTCTTTGACTTTAGGTAAAACCGCTATCCATTCCAGCCAACGATCAAAGATGTTCTTCGGGATCTGTTCATCCCACCCAATCGATGTTCTCCAGGTCTGTTGTAGAATGATCTTCAAATGAATTAGCAAATTTGATAGGAATCCTAGTGGGTCAAACACAGACATGAGCGTTCGTAGTACTTCCCTCTTTGTGGGAATGCGGTTGCCTGCAAGAAGTTCGTCGTCGTGCCTTTTTGATAAACGGTAAGTAAAACTGTCCGTGGAAGTACACCACCACATGCCTAGAACCTTCTCCGTAGTCAACTCAGAATCAAGATTTAGACTCTTGTTTAAAGTGTTCGGTTGATTCAAAGCGGTCAAAACCTCTGTGGAGTTGGAAATCCAATTCCGCATTTCGAACCCGGCTTGTTCATGAACGAAACGAACTTCATTTGCCAATCGAATAGCCTCCTGTTCGCTTTCTACACTCACCAGCATATCATCCACGTAATGGTTTTCGATTATGGCTGCTGCTGCTAGGGGATATTGACCTGCGAACTCTCCGGCGTTGACGTTCTTGACGTATTGTGCAATACTCGGAGAACAGCATGCTCCGAAGGTAAGAACTTGCATGACATATGTGCTGGGACTGGTATCACTAGGGTTTTCCTTCCAAAGAAATCTTTGGAAATGTTGATCTTCTTTAGACACCATTACCTGGTGGAACATTTCCTTAATGTCACCACATACTGCGATTCGATGCTGACGAAATCTGATTAGAACGTCGACAAGTGATGTGTTTTGGTCTGGACCTTTTAAGAGGAGGGAGTTCAAAGCGGTTCCATGACTCTTAGCTGCTGCGTCCCACACGATACGGATTTTGTTCGGTTTGTTGATGTTAACTACTGGGAAGATTGGGAGGTACCACACTCGTTGATCATCTCTTTAAATTTCGTCTGCGTTGAGCTTCCTTATGTAACCCTTTGAAACATAGTCTTGAATTTTCTCACGTAGAACATTTGCGAGTGAGGCGTCTTTCTTCATTCTAATTTCCAGGCATTCGTATCGGCGCAGTGCTTGTGTTTTACTGTTTGGTAGTCTAAATTTATCGTACTTCCAAAGCAATCGGCCTTCAAAACGTCCATCATCTCTTCGTTTGAAGCTCTTTAAAATCTCCCGGGCTCTACGGTCATCGTTTGATTCAATCAGGGTTGTTGACTTTGTGATTCCCAATCCGTCTATAGAAAAATAATCGCGCATGGCCTGAAGAAGCATGTCATTTTGATTGCCCTCGCGGCCTCTTGCCCTCGCGGCCTCTTAAAACATACCCGAGGTTCGCATTATTGCTCCCGATCAGTATACGTGGTTGGACGTTGTGGTACGATTCCACCGGTATCCCTCGTAGATGGCTATATTGTTTGGACAAATCTTGCAAATTCAGTGATTGGTGGAATAAACCTAGATTGGCAACGGTATGCACTTCGGGAAGTCGATACCTTTTAAGACCTGACGTGGTACCGGAAATGTCGAATGTAACGTTTTCGGATTCTAACTCATGAAGAGTTTTGTTGCTCGTCCAACGCAGATACAGCGGCTCAGTTTTTCCAGTCACACCTAATTCTGCAGCTAATGCGCTTTCCATCAACGTTACTGATGAACCGTCATCTAAGAAAGCGAAGGTCTTGATCGTTTTACAGGGTCCATACAGTAAAACGGGAACCACGCGGAATAAAACATGGTTCGACCTCTTGTAATGGATGTTGCAGTCAGCAGATACAACAGGATCATCTTCTTTAACTACGGAATCTACATTTTGAAATTTATGAAGCAGGGGATGATGTTTGTAAGAGCATCCGTTTTGACCACATATTATTTGGGATTTGCATGCTGTTCTAAAATGCCTTCCTAGACATCTCTTGCAGAGGCCGAATTCATTAACCGCAGCCCAGCGACCCTTGTAGCTGAATTCACAAAAACGCTTACATTTTTCCAATGATGTGCAGTTTCCTTTGCAAATTTTGCAGGATCGATCCACCTCAACCGTTGACTGAAAATGTTGCTTTGGCTTCCCTTTAGGTTCTCTTACTTGGTAAAATTGAGCGTTATACTCCCGAGATTCTAATAACTGGTCATCGTCGATTTCGGTATGCATGTTCAAATAAGCTGGCCCCCTTTTCGCGTTTTTTGATAATTTTTGATTGGCGTTGGCAAAGGAAGCTATTGGCGAAATGGTTTCTGCAAAATCATACAACCAGTCGCAGAATGTGGTAAGTCTAACATCAGCAATCGATCTTCGGTACCTGACCCAATCAACCTGGTATTGTATTGGTAGTTTTTCTACTAATTCGCGAAGCAAAGCAACGTTATATGTGTACTCGTTCAGCTTGCATGCGTCGATAGTAGCGCACAAGTTTTTCACAGAAAGTGCAAACTCAACCATGGTTTCCAAACGATCAGCATGAGGAGAAGGGGTTGTTCGGATCCTAGAAATCAAATTATTCATGATGATTTCAGGATCTCCAAATAACATCTTCAAAGTTGAAATGATGCCGCCTACGTTGGATGGACTCATTAGCATACACTTAACCGCTTCGTATGCTTTACCCCGGAGACACTTCTGGAGTCGAATCAAATTTTTTTCAGACGTGAATCGGCACATACTGGATGTAGTGTTGTATGTTGCATAAAATAACGGCCATTCTTCCGGAACACCACTGAAGACAGGTAGTTCTTGAGACACAGCTTTCCGGGCAGCTACCTGACTATTGGTAAGGTCACCTTCAAGATAAACTTCTTCGTTAGCGTTTCCAGGCGTAGACCGAAATGCACGGTATTGCGGCGTTGAGCGGTGTCTAGGAGTAAATTGACCCTGAGCTGAATACATGGGTAGTCTTGCAACATCCTGTTGGATTCGTTCATCAGCTGCAGCGAAGTCGACATATGTGTCATCTGGAATCCTCCGTTGATGTCGTCTCTCGAAAGGCTGCTGAGAAATCCCCGGATGCAACTGTGCCGGATGATTAATTATGGTTGGTTGATCTGGCATGACATGTCTCTCTGCGGTTTTCGGATAATGAAGTTGATGTTCCTGCGGTAAATTTTGTTTTGAACGCTGAAACATAGATGGAGGTAGTTGGCGTTCTTCCATCTTTGTGTATGGATCAGCAGACTCAGAATCGTAAGCCATTTCTTGCATCAAATTGTAACGCCTTCGAAGCAACTCCTTCTTCCTTGTGTACTCTTCTTCATGAAGACGCTGTTCTTCCTCCAGTCTCTGCAACTCCAAACGGATGTACTCCTTTCCCGCAGGCCGCGAAAGACTTGGAACGTGCTGCTGTTTCGATTGATCTAAAGACCCTAAATTCTGGTAACTTTGATGATCGCTTGACGGCATAACACAAAACTTGTCGGTCGCAGCAGTAGTGTAAACTGGTTTATTTGAAACTGCGATCTTTGGCGGAAGCGAAGAACTCACTGTATATACATTGCTAGATGGAGCGTTGAGTGAAAAAATATTTGCATACGGAGCCAGGGTATACGTAAGGGCTAAGGAGGTAGCGGGGGTGGCTATAAGCGAAGGCATAGTACTAACGATTGTGTTGGTTGAGAGAACCGTGAAAAGTGTTGGATCTATGGTACTATTCCTATTGCTAACTGATAACAATGAAAGCCTGTCTTCTAACTGAGGATACGATCGTGGTACATGGGTCTCGCTTGTTGTACTTACGATGTGTTCGGTAATGTTTGCAGCTTCGCAATTGGCACATTTTCAACTGATGTCAGCGATATCTTCCGTGACACCCACGCATTGGAAGTGGTGCCACAAATCACAAAAGTCGCACTGCACCATTTCGCTTGTTTCTGGGCCGCCGCAGACTTGACAAAGGCTAGATGATACGTTCCTCGGAGTAGGTTGGTTACCAGGAATTTTGAAGACGAGTTTAGAACAAGTCTTGCTCGTCCAGGCTCGCTTGATAGCGTCGTCCGAAGCGTTGACACATCTTAAATGAAACCAAATAGCGCACCTGTTACATTGTAGCATTCCAGCAGTAGATCCGGGAAACAAGGAGGAAACACCGATGCATGACATGGACAGAGCTCCTTGAACCTTCTTTGGAATTGTTCCAGTGCTTCTAGTCACCTCCTGTGCCGTGGATGAAGCTTCCGACGTCATATTATTAAACGAATTTTTTAATGTCGTTTTTGAGAGAATGAAGTAGAGTTGATTCCGTATTTTTAATATGCAATATATTAAAAAATTCCTGCAACGATTTGGTTTTACAATTTGCTGTGTTAACATTTCCATTTTTTACTTACGTTTACTGTTTTTCTCTATTCTAGGTACTCTATTTTCGATTCTTCTAAACGTTGTACGCGACTTATCGTGATGCGTTCCTAAACAATATTTCGGTTATAATTCAGTTTGTTTACTAATTCATGGGTAACCTCACTTGTATGACGGGTAAGTATGTTGCGTTTAGACGATTTACTCAGTGGATGCCTGATGTAAAATTATTGAGAGTAATGATTTATGTTCGACAATTTCATTTGATCATTTTAGTGAACTTACTAAACACGAGGGTCGTTTGGAACCCGTTGTGGTCGTATCACAATGGTGCTTATGCTGATCACTTTCCTATTTAATTAATAGATATTTAATATTGTTTCTTCTCTTTTCAGATGTGGTTACCTTTATCGCCCCGATGTGCCCCGATATGTATATTATACCTATAATATATATATCGGGGCACCTGCTTCGGCACGTCCGGCATAATTGTTTTTTCTCAGGAGCTGCTGAATGCGACGGGAGTTCACAAAAATACACCATTGTTTACATTAAATTGCTGCTATTTTGACATTTCTCTGTTCTTCGAAATTTCTTACTTGGTAACACCAAAATCGAAAGTATCGCATTCGAACGAAAACAAGAATAGCTTTTTCGAATTCGATCGAAAGTATTCGTTCGAACGAACGACAGATACGTCGTAAACAAGAATAAGGCCGTATGTCTGGATGAAGGTTTTCTCAATTATTATCAATCTATGTCAGAGTTTGAAATTTGGCTGATATCAGTTTGCGATAATCTCAAAACGTACTTTTACCCGACTCGTACTTCTACCTCAACTTATTCTATCTTTTATATACCATTTATAACAGTTAGGAGAGGGCCCCCCCCCCCCCAAAATTTAGTAGAGAGAATAAAAAGATGGTAACCTTTCCAACCTTTCCAATCCTTATGTTTTCGGTTTCCATTGAGTGGGACTGAATTGTATGGGAGCCCCCGATTTAATATCGAGAAAGGTCATTCTTTTTAAAAATCAAATTTTTTTATCAAACCATGCTTGTGAAAATTTTTATGAGAAAACTATCTTAGCCTTGTACAAATCGCGTCACAGTTTAAGTTCGTTTTGTATGAGTTTTGTATGATACACAAATAATCATTGGTCCTAAAAATTCCCGGATACTAAATTTTACGTCATTCATCGATGGGTACAAAGTAGAATCAAAATCGCTACACAATTGTTCGAGTTTTGTTGTACTTAACGTTGATTTCGTATGTGAGTGTGTGTTGCAACACACCCATTTCTGAAGAACTAAAGTTATATTGTGTGAATAGTTTTCATTAATAAATGCATAATTTTTTTTCCTCAAGGTGTTAAAAGTTTTATTTTTCTGTTATAAATTGGAAGCAAAACGTTAGGAAAGATTTCTTGAAATCCCCAAAAAAAGTTGCGCTTGATAAACTGTATTATAATAAATAATGAAATATACGAGTTATTCAGTTTAAGTTTCTTTCTGTTAGAAAACTGCCTAAATGTAAGGGATAAATTTGTATTTTATATACGAATACTTCGGTCTTGATCTTAAGTTTTTTTGTATTCAAACCTTGGTTAACCACTTTTTCTAAAATTTATCGATCGAATATTGGCTAAGGTTTCTCGAAAACTTCCTCCTCATGATTTTTTTTGGGAATAAGAAAAACAAATTGCCGATGATCAAACATTTCGCACGTTTTCTTTCCGGATGATGTGAATGCAATGCAGGGAATGAATAGGAGAAATTTTAAACTGAAATTTGAAAATGGAATTCAAGTTTTATACAAATAACCTGAATTGCTTTTTTTCTTTGAGGAAATAATTCAAATTACAATTTTATCTTTGAAAGACTGCTTATGAATCCTAAAGAAGAGGGGGCTATGGGGGCTCCCCGAGTAAAGAAATTAACATTACTTTCATCATACCAAGCACTAGAGATCTAGGAAAGGAAATACAAACTAGATAATTGGAATTAAAACGTATAATAAAACAGCTAAGGGCCCCCCTCGAAATAATTTCATGAATAGTTTCACTCGAATATATGCTAAGGGGGTCCCCTAGAGAGAGTGTTGCAGAATTTTTTCCCGGACTTAAAAACTTCTCCACGCCGATTTACACATCGATCTGATCAGTAGTTTCCACGTTCATACCAAGCTGTTATATATTAGACTAGCTGATCCCATACGAACTCCGTTTCGCTTTCAACTTGGTATATGTCATGAACAGTTTGTATGAAAGTCAATTTCCAAGCATTTTCCAGATTCATTGTTGAGTAATATTTGAAAAAATATTGGACGATCACTTCGTCTGTCGTCTGCTACTAAATTTGAAATCAGGAATCAAAAACCACGTGTATAAAGTTCGACTAAATCATTGCATAACAACGCAATTATTGCTAAACCACTTTAGGGGGCTCTTATATAATCTTTGATATCTGAAATCGATTGCCTTTCCCTCAAAACAACCGTGTGCAAATTTTCAAAGCAATCCATTGTATAATAACGTCAATATGGCTAAAAATAGTGAAAAATTAATTCATATGGATGACCCCTTTCGTTGACCCCTGACAAAGCATTTGACATCTGGAATCGATTGCCCGTCGCTGAAGAATACCGTGTGCAAATTTTCATCCCAATCCGATGTATAATAACGACGATATTGCAAAAATATTGAAAGATTTGTATGGACGACCCCCTTTGTCGGCCCCTTAAACTGAATTGAATACCTGAAATCCATTGCTGATCCCTCAAAACTCTCGTGTATCAAGTTTCGTCTAAATCCGATGTATAATAACGACAATATCGCATCAACAGTGAATAGTTAACATGGACGACCCCTTTGGCCGACCCCTGATTTTAGTTTGGATAACTGGAATCAGTTGTTTGTCCCTAATAACTCCTATGTGCAAATTTTCATCCCAATCCGATGTATAAAAACAACAATATCACTAAGATTCTGAAAATTAAATATGGACGACCCCTTTTGCCGGACCCTTACACTAAATTTAATACCTCAAATCAATTGCACTTCACTCAAAACTATCGTGTACCAATTTTCATCTGAATCCGATGTATAATAACGTCAATATCGCAAAAACAGCGAACAGTTAATATGGACGACCCCTTTGGCTGACCCCTTAAACAAAATTTGACACCTGAAATCGATTTCTCGTCTTTCCAAACACTCAGGTGCAAATTTTCAACACGATCCGACGAAAAATATCGTCAATATCGCGAAAACAATATTTGTGTTCTATGGACGACCCCCTTCAAAAGGGGTCATCCGAAAATCTAAAAACATTTTTCATCCTTCCTGGTCCTAATGAGCATCCATGCCGAATTTCAGCTCTCTAGCCCTTAAGACGGCTGAGTCTATAGAGGACAAACAAACAAACAAACAAACAAACAAACAAACAAACAAACATACAGAAATTGCTTTTTATATATATAGATTAATTTGGGATTTGGAACTTGCCTTCGGGTTCGGTGTTCCGATGTACCTACATAATTACTCAAAAGTGAATAGAAATTTTATCCATTATATGTTGATTTTTAAAACTTAAGTTAGATAATTTAAGCTGTATGAAATCATAGATACTCAGTTTCTCAAATACAAGTTTTTGAATTCAACTTCAAAGCTCAGAGTCCGATTCCATGTTTGAAATTAGACGTGGAACCACACAACTCGTCAAATCCAAATACATATCGTTATTGTTGATTCAGCCACCACCGTTTCATAGTCTGTATACTTAGTAGAAGTAGATAGAGCCATCAACGAAACGCAAAGCTCCAAACTGAATGTCCCCCGGTCCCTCTCTGTGACTCTGATGAATGATGATGTTTATTCAGATTTTGTTTCCATTCAATATTATGCTTCCATTTCCCGGGCCCGCGCTATTTTGTAGCTGGGAATCGATTTCGCGTGTTTACGATTCCTTGTCGATTTTCGGAATCCGAAAAAGCTCCGGCTACCCATCAACCGGCCGATCGATGAAAACGAAAACTGTTCTGCTTCTAGCAACGAGGGTTTTGTGCTAACTATAGGTGTGTCTACGCATGGGGTTTTGGCACGTTCGCGGGGATCGTGGCACATATCAAAGTATTTAGATATTTTTTATTACGGAAATAGAGAATCTGAAATCTCAAATCATAGGGATAAGAACCCTTTTTCAACTTTTCCCTGAACTGTTTTGAATGGAAACCAGGCAACTACAAATGGAGAGTTAAAAGTTTTTCAGGGAAACAACTTACGGCTGAAATAGTTTCGCACAACAAAACCAGAAGCAAGAAACCGAGAGCTCTCTTCAAACCACAGCTGCTCAAATCTGGAATTCAAGCAGAAATCTCCGTCCCACCGGGGGATAAAACAAAATAATATAAAAAAGATATACTACCTACCGATTCGATTGAAAATGTACCATACACGAGGAGATACACGCAGAGACACATCGCAGCGCAGCGGAGGAATCGAAAAGAAGCCCACCCAAATGCTTTGCAGAAACCAAACCTAACCAGATATCATTTATTCACGACCCTTTGGGCTTCCGAGTTGTTTTTTTCTCCTATATTTCGTTTGCTCCACCATATTCACACGGTCCCGGGTTTTTCGTACGTCTTCCGCTTTCCCGGGGGCCACCAACTAAACCTACAGCAGACTGGGAGGGATCCATTAAGAGGAAGCTCACCCGGAGAAACTCCCACGCACTACTGAAACTGCTTCATTGATTCATGATGGGAGCCTCCGTAGGACACAAGAAACTCTTCTCTCGATTTCACAGCTACCGCATTCAGTTTTCCACCCTTCTCAGCCCCAAGTGTAACATAACCTAGCAGCAATAGTTTTGAAGGCATCGGATGGTTCCATCCGGAGGCTCGAGTAAGTTTTAAGGTTAGGTTAGCGGAGAAGAGAAGTGAAGTTTTGACCGCACGCGTGTTTTAATTTGCGAATAAGATCGATTACTAATTCATGACCGGGAATGGGTTGCTCCACACTGTAAAAGGAGGGAAGTTTAAGAGCAAATCAGGGATGGAGAAACAGCTGAAGCATACCTATAAGTAGTGTAGCGTAGCCGCCACATCCGGTCTTTATCGAACCACTTTGATCAATGAGCCTACTGAGGTAGCAGCGAGCTTACAAACAAGCAAACGAATGAACGGCACGAACTAAATACTTTAGACATCTTCTGCCATCGCACATTTCGTAGCAGCACCGGTTTTTGATTGATACATTGGATGGGCACGTCGATGATCATAGTGGCACACAAGTGAAGAATTCGAACCGAAATATGTGTACTAATGAAAAAGACAAAAATGACAAAAATGACAAAAATGACAAAAATGACAAAAATGACAAAAATGACAAAAATTAATAAATAGGTAAAAATGTCTACAATTTTAAATTACAAAATTGAAAAAAAAAATCAAAATGGAAAAAAAAATTAAAAAATTTAACCAAAAAGCACAAAATTAAAAATCAACAGAATGGACAAAATTGTCAAAAACCGCCAATTTTACAGAACTTTGAATTTTTTACCAAATTGACCAAAACCAAAAAAAATAATTTATTTATAAAATCGACCAAATTTATAAAACTGACAAAAATAACTATATTGACAAAAATGACTAAACTGACTTAATTGACAAAAGAGACAAAATTATGTCAATCTGGCAATTTTTCCAATTTAAAATTTTTATCAACTTTTTAATTTTCAACATACAGTTTTAAACCATTGTAACAATGTTCAAAACAGAAACATGTTAATATCTAGCTGGAATTCATTTTCCTTTCGAGAAATTCAAGAAACCGAAGTATTGAACTGCATTTTTGAGATCCAATTCAATGCGGTAGGATTAGATAACATTCCCCTAAAATTTATCAAAATATTACTACCTCAAATTATCACTCCTATAACGTACATTTTCAATAGAATTTTAGTTTCAGGTAAATATCCTCGAATATGGAAACACAAAAAAAATATTCAAATTAAAAAGAAAAGTTATTTAAATTCGTTGGATAACCTTCGCCCTATAAGTAGAGAGAATGAGGATACTTGATCCCTGGGGATACTTGATTCTTTAGCTATATCTCGAAACTGGAATGTCTTACAAAGATCAAATGTTCTAGAAAAATGTGCCAAAATGAGAAAAATAACAATGCTTGTAGTTTAAAAAATATTAACAAAATAATTGTTTGAGTAATTAAACTTTGTTTGAAAAATTTCACAAAATGTAACTTGAAGATTTTTTTTCATCACTTTAAAATGTTCTTTACATGGGAAATTTATGAAAAAAATATTTGTTCCAATGTATCAATCGTTCGAACGTAAAATGAACTTCATAATGCCATATTTTCAAAGCAATGGAAAAATCTCATATTTTTTCAGAAAAAGTTTTCTAAAATGTTGATTATGGGTACAATTGATCCCCTAGAGTTGGGTATAATTGATCCCCCTTCCAAACGGCATATTCTTCTTCTGAATTGATCGTTATGATTGCTGATTACGAAATTACTAATATTTATCCAAAAACTAATATTTATCAAACAATTGTCTGAAGAAAAAAACCAAAAATAATTAATTTGCTCTTAATTATACAAATAGCGCCCGTAAGTATGCAATGTTATTAGCGTTGAGACAAAGTTATAGAATTTTCTTCTTATGCCTGCTATAAATTGTGAAATGAGAACAAACATGACCAAAATAGTCAATTAACATTCTATCTTGGGGTTTTGTTAGATTTTTATACAAGGATTAGGGCTTCCTGAATAAAAGATCAAGTATCCTTCGATAGGGGATCAAGTCTCTCCAAACTTCAGAAAAATCGCAATTTTTTTACTCCCACGAAAATGCTTCTAGTTTATCAACGGGTTCAAGTATCGTTCTAATTTTTGGAGCATAGAAACTTGAAGTTTCAAGCTGTCAGAAAATGTCAAAGACGGCGAATTACTAAATTTTTCCAAAAAGATATGGTGAAAATAAGAAGAGGGGATCAAGTATCCCCACTCTCCCCTATACTTTGTGCTCTTTCGAAGGTATTTAAAAAGATTTAAAAATCCAAATCTGTGCGGAATATTGGAAAACGAACTTATTAACTCATATCAAAAACACAGTACAAAAACTGCGATATTAAAGTGATAGAGGCTCAGTAATTGACAGGTCTCAATCTGTTGTTATGATTGTGCTGATCACGCTGTTCTTTGCAAAAAACTTTCACAAAATTTTGGATATGGAATTTTACCGACGACTTTGATAAAATCGTACCTTGAAGATAAATAGGAATGACAAATACAGATTTACATGTTTTCCATGTTTTAAAATTTTTAAATTTCGTTTCCATGGGTTTTTTGTAATTTTATATAATTCCTATTGAATTATCAAATTTATAAAACTGTAAAAATTGTCAAAATAGTTGAAATTGTCAAAATTGTCAAAATTGTAAAAATTGTAAAAATTGTCAAAATTGTCAAAATTGTCAAAATTGTCAAAATTGTCAAAATTGTCAAAATTGTCAAAATTGTCAAAATTGTCAAAATTGTCAAAATTGTCAAAATTGTCAAAATTGTCAAAATTGTCAAAATTGTCAAAATTGTCAAAATTGACAAAATTGTCAAAATTGTCAAAATTGTCAAAATTGTCAAAATTGTCAAAATTGTCAAAATTGTCAAAATTGTCAAAATTATCAAAATTGTCAAAATTTTCAAAATTTTCAAAATTGTCAAAATTGTCAAAATTGTCAAAATTGTCAAAATTGTCAAAATTGTCAAAATTGTCAAAATTGTCAAAATTGTCAAAATTGTCAAAATTGTCAAAATTGTCAAAATTGTCAAAATTGTCAAAATTGTCAAAATTGTCAAAATTGTCAAAATTGTCAAAATTGTCAAAATTGTCAAAATTGTCAAAATTGTCAAAATTGTCAAAATTGTCAAAATTGTCAAAATTGTCAAAATTGTCAAAATTGTCAAAATTGTCAAAATTGTCAAAATTGTCAAAATTGTCAAAATTGTCAAAATTGTCAAAATTGTCAAAATTGTCAAAATTGTCAAAATTGTCAAAATTGTCAAAATTGTCAAAATTGTCAAAATTGTCAAAATTATCAAAATTGTCAAAATTGTCAAAATTGTCAAAATTGTCAAAATTGTCAAAATTGTCAAAATTGTCAAAATTGTCAAAATTGTCAAAATTGTCAAAATTGTCAAAATTGTCAAAATTGTCAAAATTGTCAAAATTGTCAAAATTGTCAAAATTGTCAAAATTGTCAAAATTGTCAAAATTGTCAAAATTATCAAAATTGTCAAAATTGTCAAAATTATCAAAATTGTCAAAATTGTCAAAATTATCAAAATTGTCAAAATTGTCAAAATTGTCAAAATTGTCAAAATTGTCAAAATTGTCAAAATTGTCAAAATTGTCAAAATTGTCAAAATTGTCAAAATTGTCAAAATTGTCAAAATTGTCAAAATTGTCAAAATTGTCAAAATTGTCAAAATTGTCAAAATTGTCAAAATTGTCAAAATTGTCAAAATTGTCAAAATAGTTGAAATTGTCAAAATTGTCAAAATTGTAAAAATTGTAAAAATTGTAAAAATTGTCAAAATTGTCAAAATTGTCAAAATTGTCAAAATTGTCAAAATTGTCAAAATTGTCAAAATTGTCAAAATTGTCAAAATTGTCAAAATTGTCAAAATTGTCAAAATTGTCAAAATTGTCAAAATTGTCAAAATTGTCAAAATTGTCAAAATTGTCAAAATTGTCAAAATTGTCAAAATTGTCAAAATTATCAAAATTGTCAAAATTTTCAAAATTTTCAAAATTGTCAAAATTGTCAAAATTGTCAAAATTGTCAAAATTGTCAAAATTGTCAAAATTGTCAAAATTGTCAAAATTGTCAAAATTGTCAAAATTGTCAAAATTGTCAAAATTGTCAAAATTGTCAAAATTGTCAAAATTGTCAAAATTGTCAAAATTGTCAAAATTGTCAAAATTGTCAAAATTGTCAAAATTGTCAAAATTGTCAAAATTGTCAAAGTTGTCAAAATTGTCAAAATTGTCAAAATTGTCCAAATTTTCAAAATTGTCAAAATTTTCAAAATTGTCAAAATTGTCAAAATTGACGAAATTGTCAAAATTGTCAAAATTGTCAAAATTGTCAAAATTGTCAAAATTGTCAAAATTGTCAAAATTGTCAAAATTGTCAAAATTGTCAAAATTGTCAAAATTGTCAAAATTGTCAAAATTGTCAAAATTGTAGAAATTGTCAAAATTGTCAAAATTGTCAAAATTGTCAAAATTGTCAAAATTGTCAAAATTGTCAAAATTGTCAAAATTGTCAAAATTGTCAAAATTGTCAAAAGGTGCAAGTTTACGGAGGGAAGGTGCAAGTTTTCTGTATAATTCATTGAATAATCTTGAAAGGCATTCGTATAAATTCGTTGAATAGCTTGAAAGTTATTTATATTTCACATCTTTTCTTAACTTTCTGTTTTTAACTTCTGAAATGATTTTTTCACTACATACAATCAAATCAATCGAATGTCTTGAAAATATTTTTTTTTAATTTTCGTAGTTTTTTTTGAGTTTTTTTTTCAGAAAAAATTTTTGAGCACAACCTACAATTATAGTTCAATCAAATACGCTAGATTCATCGATGGAAAGATTATCCCTAATAATTAAAAATCATTTAATTTCATCTGTAATTCTTCAGGTCGAATTACTTGACTGAAATTTCGTTCCCATATTTTTCTAATAGCCAAATGTGAAAGGCTCTATCGCAATTATGAGAAAAAAAAATCATATCATAATATCACTGATTCTCTACAAAAATTTAGGTATAGATTCTTAAAAAAAAATTAACAGATTTCACAACATCGCTAAATTTCGTGCGTATGTATTTTCAATTTTTTTGGTTGGTATCCACTTAATCTTATACGAGTTACATGTCTAAATTAGGAAAATTAGAACGAAAAACCATATGAAAAGGGCTGTAAATAGATGGTGTTTTCAGTTCTACTACTAATTGAAATTGCTGACCAACAACGATTAAAAGCAAACTACGCTAGACATGTCAATACGGGCATTGATTATGAATATAAAACACCACTGGCCTAAAGCATCATCCCACTGGGTATTTTGCAGAAATGCAATTCCCCGCTGAGAAAAACACGCAAAGCAAATCTAGGCCATCGGCCGATCGAGCGAGCAAACGCCTACTAGATATTGCCTTAATGAAGATGTAGTAACACGAACATAACGCCGCGGGCTCATAAAACAGTCATAAAAATTAGAATCAATTAACGTGCGCGTCTGGTTAATTGTCCGGTCTGGTCATCTTCGCGTCTTCAGTGGAAGGGTGTGAAAACACTGAGAGAAAAAGTGAAATGATTTCTAACCGAACTTCAATTGTTGTTGAAATGGCACATCTGTACTTTAAAGAGAAGTTTATTGTTTTACGCTTCAAATTTTGTTGAATGAACGTCTGAAAAATAAACAAGAATCACGCTACCAATTGTTCTTGATTGCAGCTTCGGATATTATTCCTTATCAGAACGGTATAAACACCTCATCGCGGCCGAGAAGCAACAAAAAACAATAAAAACAGAAATGTTGTGCAGCTGTCATGAGTGAAATATCATCTGATACGGGGCACGGCGAAGGATTCGGTTTTCTCTGCACGTTTTATACCCACTTTTTCTGGCCTCATCTAGGCGAAGGAACGCCGGAACCAAACGAGGAAAGTGGAAGGTGGCTGGCCGCCCGACGTTGTCGGAATTCTGGTATCTGGGATTTTTTACGAGCTCCTCTGCTGCTGCAAGTAATGTGACAGTCGCTGGGAAGTGTCAGTTGGAGGACAGAAATATGACAAAAAACATAACTGCCAAAGATTCCCATAATAATAATAATAATGATGAAGGCCTGGCTGGGGAACACAGGAAAGACACACTGAACAAGAAACGATTCCCGGAATTGAGTGAATGTTCCACCAAGTCTTCGACGGGTGTGTGTTTATGTGGGCGTTGTTGACCTTGTCGTTGAGCGTTAGGCGACAAGGAAAAATTGGCCCCGGATAGGACTCGTTCCAGAGATCCCGCGAATTCCGGGCAGGCGTCTGCCGCAGCGACGCTCAGGAATTTGGGTCTGTGCACTTTCGTCGAGGCACACGAGTGGAAGAGAAGCGAAAATAAAAACAAGCGACGACGATCCAACAATGTACCTACACTTTTACAGCCATTTAATTTGTGCCGCGTAAATTGCGAACTGCGAGCTCTGGGTCAAGCCCCTCGTTTCTGCTGCAATAATGCTCTTAGCATGCTCTTAGTCGTGTCGTTGCAGAGAACAGAACAGCAAAACGACGACGACGACGACGACCGCAGTCGCGAAACGATAATAATTCTGTCCTGTCCTGTGGCATTGTTTGTTTTCTTTTTTTTTTTTCGTTTTACTCAGTATGTTATTGTTGGTTCCATTTCGGAAATAGGAAAGGTAAACAACGAGGAACGTAACAACGATAATACAATAATAATTTGGTGCAAAAACAAGATTTGCGGTTTTACACCGAGCAGAAATTTTTGAGCTAGTCTGCTGTAAGTGACAGTCGAGGGGTCCTTCAACTTTAACTCTATTTTCTTTTGAAAACTATCCAAAATAGTTTGAAAATTTTACACATCAATCAGTTGTATGGACCGGTTGATAACAAAATGTAAAGCAAAAGTTGATAGATCGCTGGTCCACGTCAGGAAGGCGAGGGTGACAACCTGGTCCTGGTGTGAGAAATATGAAAATAAGTATGATTGGTGTTGTGGTTTTTTTTTCTACAACCCTACTTTCCTTCCAACTGTCCAACTTGCTTGTGTGCAATAAATCGTGGTGTTTGATATGCTGTGGTGTGCCATTTTTTTTAAATTTTTCTTGCATATTTTATTGCTTCAAATTTGTATCAATGTCAGCACGAATAATTTTTTTTTGGCAATATTTCTACATTTATTTGGCCTGACAGGAGGCTCGATTTCAGTTTTAAGCTCAGCAGCGACTGCTCAACGATACATAGTTTTGCATGGCATTTTGGTATCGATTGCTCTTGAAAACTAAAAGCATCACTGTAAGGACACTGGCTGTTGTGGGTTTACAAATAAGTCCTTCTTAGACCGCCAGTTTTCAAGAATTAAGGTTTTGTGTGAATGATAAGAATCCTCGTTGTATGGCGACCGTCAAAAATAGATTCAACAAGCCACTACGTGCATGCTAAAATATGCTCGATTCATTATGTTGCTAGTTTTCAAATCCATCTAGGCTCATTTCATACGAGAGCGTGTAATGTGTCGATGATACTTAAAAGAATTTACTGCCCCTTGAAACTGCTTCCCCTTAGAACTTCAGCACTATCAATTTATTCTATAAAACTATTCGCAAAAAACAAAATTAAATTCTTTCTCAAAAATGTATTCACCAAAACCTTTCTTTCGCTTCAAATTATTAAAACCAAAATTGCACATGACTTTGAGGCGATAGCTGTAAATTGTATCGACTTGAACAACCGACTTCTTCATTCAGAGTTATTGTTAATTAATTGCGCCCTGGTTTGACCTCATGAAAAAGAAAATTTCCTTTTAAATCAGCTGGACGCTGTTCACGGCATATCATTGTTTTTTTAACTGTCACTTTCAGAGTTCTATACAAATTATGTCCTATCAAATTACGCAGTTGTTAAAATGCGTTTTCCAACCTTTTTTGAAAAAAATTGGCATAAAGAAGACATGAATAA
This sequence comes from Uranotaenia lowii, assembly GCF_029784155.1. Taxonomy (NCBI): domain Eukaryota; kingdom Metazoa; phylum Arthropoda; class Insecta; order Diptera; family Culicidae; genus Uranotaenia; species Uranotaenia lowii. Next base: position 406,723,462 of record NC_073692.1, on the reverse strand, counting down.
AAACAAAAGGAGATGGAAACGGCGCTTACAAAACATTGTTTGACTCAAGCTAGAAGAAAAGAAATCATGTGTGTTCAACATGTTCTCAGCTTGAAATGTTACTACCGCAACATTTTGTTCCATTTTTTTTCATTTTTGTGTAGGGGGAGATGTGTAGCCGATAATTGAGAACGCGACACTGTCTCGGCCGATAGGCTATTCCGAGTCGGCATTACTCCACCTTCCTTACTACACGCACACATATAACGGCTGAGCTGTTTTGTCGTGATCGGTCCTTAGTCAGCCAATGATATTTATTGGGACAGGACACGAGCCGCCCGTTCAGCTGGCAGAATACCAAGCCTAGTTTACACACTCACTCTATTTTACACCGGAGGGCAAATATTCGTTAAAAAGTTCACTTTCAAAATGTTAAATCTATATATATAAAAATGAATGTTTGTCTGTCTGTCTGTTCCCTATAGACTCGAAAACTACTGAACGGATCATCGTCAAAACTGGCATCTGAGGGTTTTTGAGGCCGGGGATGGTTTCTGTAATAGTCAAAACTGCATCCGACTTAAGGAAGGAGAGGCTTCCATACAAAATTTGTAGTTTTTCGAAACAAATTAAAGTCATGACATCCATTTTCTTGAGATTTTTTCTTCCTTTGGGCGGTTTGTTTTTCGTTTCTATGGTCGAGGCGTCGCGAGCCAACGTCGAAAAAGGAAAGTAACCCAGGCATAGCATACTGATCAGTAGGAATATTTTGGCGCGTATTTCTCAACCTGGGGTTTGTTTTTCGTCTCCATGGGCGAGCAAACGTAGACGCAAGAGGACAGTAACCAACGCACACTGTTCTTTGATTGCTGGAAAATTTAACAATAAGGCGCCTGTTTCTCAAACACGTGGGGCGATATGCAACCTAGATGTGTTTTTTTTCTTGCTTATTTGATTTGTACACAGCACGTGGTAATAAATAACGCCTAGATGTGACACGGATTGATATTTTATCAATCGAATCAAAACCAATTGAAAGATTTGCAAAAATACTTCCATATTTAGTTCGTGTTAATGTAGGTAGCATTCGACTTTGCATTCAAAGAACATTAGAACATGTTCAAACGTTCAACTTTTTCTGTTTTCTGTTAAATTATGTTTTCTTCTAGAAATTGTTACTCCGGCCCAAATACACAACTGAAACGAATTTAGAAATGAAAATGGGAGCTTTTTATTTTAAATAATTCTGAAAAAACCATCGTACTTTTTGCTTTGATATTCAAGTACGTACTTAACATGAAAAGTGTTTTTGTGTTACATGGCTGCATAAAGGAGACTTTTGATCCGCTTCGTTTTTGAAAAGCGAGACTTTAGAACTGATATTCAATTGGACGCAATATTTTTAAGAGAAATTTTTAGTTTACCCTTAAAGTGTTAAAAACAATATTCCCTTCTGTCAACTTACACGGTGGGGCAAGGGCAAACGTCGAACTTTTAAGAAATTCATCTTCAAAATGATTCAATATGTTGGAAAGACCAGAAGGGGTATTCCGAATGTTGAAACTGCAGCGGATATTGAAAATTCTTAATTTTTTTTTTTAAACGAACACAAACACATACAGGATCTCAATGAAACTTTATGTTTCCTTGAAGAGATTCCCTTCACTTAATTCTAAGCGTACATCTTTCGAAGATATGATGGCTAGCATCTTACAAATGCTAAAACCACCAACCCACAGAAAGTGTACTATGTATGCCGTGACCGGGATTTGATCTCATGACCGTTGGCATAGAAGACTGGAAGGCTATCCTCTACGCCACGGGCTGCGGCATGTCTTTGTAAATGAAGGTCATACCCTTTGAACAGCATTCGTTAAAAGTGGAGTAACAATCATAAATTTATATTACAGGAATACTGCAGATATATCAGTGAAACTTGATAGAACAAAAAATAGGAATTCCTATTAATTCCATTTTAAAGCCATTACTCTAACGCATCTGTAAATAAGCTTTGCATTGACACTTGCCCCAATATACGGGACAAATGTAAACTTAGAAATTTGTTTTTGCCTACATTTTTGAATATTTGACTTTCAAAGAGAAAATAAAAAAAAAACGCTGAGAACTTATTTAGTGATGCAACTGATATTTTTTTTTAAATATTTATATGTTTACCGTAGTAAATTTATTTAAAAAAAAAAGAAATTTGCACTGTATTACTAATTTAATATATTTTCCATTACCATGATAAGTACTGTATGGGTATCGAGCCGGTTAAATTTGCCTACCTTCTTCAAGCAGTGGGGGAAAAAATTTAAAAAGATGGGAGAGCATCCATGTAAATTTAAGATAAAGAGCTTTTCAAAGAAGGGACCATATTTAAAAAGGTTTTTTTGGGTACAGAGTATAAATTTCAGATCTTGAAAAACGAGTTTAGAGATCAGTAAATAATATATACCATCTTTGAATTAATATTCAGAACTGCAGCTGCAGCTCTCATTTCAAAGTTGTTGGTTCTGAAGTATGATGAGGTTTGATTTAAAACAATGCTCTCTAAAATCTAAATTTTAATAAATTTTTACAAATTACATTTATTTCCGGAAGGTGTAGCAAAGCACAACGGGTCAGCTAGTCTTATATATAAAAATGGAGGCGTTTTCTTTGTAACACCATCACGTATGAAGGGTCGGTCGGAATGAAGTGAAATTTGGTATCCGAGGGATTTTCTGGCCAGAGATGGTTTGTATAATAGTTTCGAGATTATTACTTTTTATGGAAGGGGGACACCTATACACAATCAACTTGAAACGGGACAAAATTCGAACAGCTTGAATGCGATTTTCATAAAAACTGATTCACGAGCACAAAGAAGATAAAGAACTGTAAACATTTTACAACAATTTATTAATTATTATTTTTATTTACATAGTATTCCGTCTCACGACATAACTTGACGAACATAATTCCTAAAATTCACTCGGTTCATAGCAACCGTTCTCCAATTTCTCGGGCACCCCACGTTCGCCAGATCACGCTCCACTTGGTCTAACCACCTCGCTCGTTGCGCCCCCGCTCGTCTTGTTCCTACCGGATTCGTAGCGAACACCTGTTTTGCAGGACAGTCGTCCGGCATTCTCGCAACATGTCCAGCCCAGCGTATCCGGCCAGCTTTCACCACCTTCTGGATACTGGGTTCGCCGTAGAGTCGCGCGAGCTCGTGGTTCATCCTTCGCCTCCACACTCCGTTCTCCTGTACGCCGCCAAAGATGGTTCTTAACACTCGTCGCTCGAATACTCCGAGTGTACGCAGGTCCTCCTCGAGCAATATCCATGTCTCGTGCCCGTAGAGAACAACCGGTCTAATAAGCGTCATATACAGGTTACACTTCGTACGAGGGCAAAGTCTTCTCGACCGCAGTTGCTTGTGGAGTCCATAGTAGGCACGACTTCCGCTGATAATTCGCCTCCGGATCTCACGGCTGGTGTCATTGTCTGCGGTCACCAGTGAGCCGAGATAGACAAAGTCTTCGACTATCTACAGCTCGTCGCCGTCGATCATGACCTTGTTATTACTGGACAAGCGGGTTCGGTCGGTCTCGGATCCGCAGGCCAGCATGTACTTCGTCTTGGACGTATTAATCATCAACCCAATCCTTCCTGCTTCGCGTTTCAGTTTGCGGTAGATCTCCTCCACCGCCGCAGATGATCTGCCGACTATATCAATGTCATCGGCAAAGCAGATAAGTTGACTGGATCTGTTGAAAATCGTGCCCCGCATTTCGCCCACCGCTCGTCGAATAACACCTTCTAGCGCCACGTTGAACATCATGCAGGATAGACCATCACCTTGTCGAAGCCCCCTGCGCGATTCGAATGAACTCGACAATTCACCCGAAATCCGCACACAGCACTGCGTTCCATCCATCGTCGCCTTGATCGGTCTGATTAGCTTCCCGGAAAAGCCGTTCTCGTCCATGATTTTCCATAGCTCGTTACGGTCGATCGTGTCGTATGCGACTTTGAAGTCGATGAATAGATGATGCGTAGGGACTTGGTGTTCACGGCATTTTTGGAGGATTTGCCGTAATGTGAATATCTGGTCCGTCGTAGACCGTCCCTCCATGAAGCCGGCCTGATGACTTCCCACGAATCTGTTTGCTTGTGGCGTGAGGCGGCGGAGTAGGATTCGGGACAACACTTTGTAGGCGGCATTGAGGACAGTGATCGCTCGGTAGTCCAATTTGTTGCCCTTCTTGTAGATGGGGCATATTACCCCCTCCTTCCACTCCTCCGGTAGCTGTTCTATGACCCAGATCCGGACTATCAACCGGTGTAGGCAATCGGCCAACCTGTCCGGGCCCATTTTGATGAGTTCAGCTGCGATGCCATCCTTCCCAGCCGACTTGTTTCTATTCAGCTGGCGAATAGCTTCCTTAACTTCACTCATCGTTGGGAGTGGCTCCTCTTCGTCGTTGGCTACGCCGGCGATGTACCTTCTCCCACCGTCTTGATCTCCTGCATGTGCGCCGTTCAGGTGTTCATCGAAGTGCTGCTTCCACCTTTTGATCACCTCACGATTGTCCGTCAGGATACCCCCGTCCTTATCCCGGCACATTTCGGCTTGCGGCACGAAGCCTTTGCGGGATGCGTTGAGTTTCTGATAGAACTTTCGTGTTTCTTGGGAACGATGCAGCTGCTCCAGCTCCTCGAGCTCCTCCTCCTCCAGGCGGCGCTTTTTCTCCTGGAAAAGTCGGACTCGCTGCCTCTTCCGCTGTCGGTGATTTTCCACATTTCGACGGGTGCCTCTTTGCACTACTGCCGCCCGCGCGGCATTCTCTTCGTCCATCACCCTCCTACACTCCTCGTCGAACCAGTCGTTCCGTCGAGATCGCTCCACATAACCGATGACGTTCTCCGCAGCACTGTTGATGGCTGTTTTGATGTTATCCCAACAGTCCTCGAGAGGGGCTTCGTCAAGCTCGCCCTCTGCCGGCAGCGCTGCTTCGACCGATTGCGCGTAGTCTGCCGCGACCTCAGGTTGCTTCAGTCGCGCGATATTTAACCGAGGCGGGCGCCGGTTTCGCGTGTTGTTCACTACGGAGAGTTTTGGGCGCATCTTCACCATCACCAGATAATGGTCCGACTCGATGTTGGCGCCCCGACAGGATCTGACGTCGATGATGTCCGAAAAGTGCCGGCTGTCGATCAAAACGTGGTCGATCTGTGATTGAGTTTGGTACGGTGATCTCCAGGTGTACTTGTGTGGGAGGCGGTGCTGAAAAAAGGTACTACGTACGGCCATTCGTTTGGAGGCGGCGAAATCAATGAGTCTGAGGCCGTTTTCGTTGGTCAGCTGGTGCGCGCTGAACCTTCCAATTGTCGGTTTAAATTCCTCCTCCTGGCCGACCTGAGCATTGAAATCCCCGATGACGATCTTGATATCATGTTTTGGGCAACGGTCGTATTCACGCTCCAGCTGCGCGTAGAATTCGTCTTTGTCGTCACCGGTACTTCCGAGGTGAGGGCTGTGCACGTTGATGATGCTGATGTTGAAGAACCGGCCCTTGATTCTCAACCGGCACATTCGTGAGTTGATCGGCCACCACCCGATCACGCGCTTTTGCATCTTTCCCATCACTATAAAAGCTGTTCCAAGCTCGTGTGTGTTGCCGCAGCTCTGGTAGATGGCACGACCATCTGGATACGTTCGTACCGTGGAGCTCTTCCAGCATACCTCCTGCAGCGCTACGATGTCGAATTTGCGGCTCTTCAATTCGTTGGAGAGCACGTGGGTACTGCCCACAAAATTTAGAGATCGGCAGTTCCATGTTCCAAGTTTCCAATCGCTAGTCCCTTTTCGTCACGTGGGTCTTTGCCGATTTCCATCCGAAATTTGTTGTTCGTTGTTCGTTGCTTATGTTTTTTGTAGTCACAGGCTCGCAAGGCCCGCAGCTAACCCCACTATCTCGCAGGAGGACCGTCGTGATGTTGCTGTTTTGGGTCCCGAACACCACCAGGACGCTGTTGCACTCCGCACGCCGCCCCTAACATGGAGAACAGACGCGTACGAAGCCCCCTAACTCATTCTGCATGCGACCAAAGCATCCACCGGGGTTGGGTACCCGATCTCCGCTAAGGTTGCTCGCACCCCAGCTAGTACCACGGGGAGGTAGAGAATCGGAGTTGCAGACAAGAGGTGATATGACCACTACCCGAAGGTTGGGTGTATGGGGTCTCGAGTTGCACATTGTCTACTTCACTAGCCAATTTATTAAGTAACGGGTAAAACGAAGTTTACCGGGTCAGCTATTTAGTTCTAACATAAATTCAAGCATTCAATGATAAGGCCCAAGACTCAACATAACTATGATACGGATTTTTTTTAAGGTAATTCATTTAAAGTACATTTTTCGAAGCGTTTTATTATCGAAACATTCAAGAAATCTGCGGTCGGAAAATTTTATTTAAAAAAAATTAAACTGAATCTACGTAACATGAATATGTCATACTAAGAAGTCGGTTTGGCTTTTTTCAATTTTCTCTAAAATAATCTCTGAGTAGACTTCATGTGCATATGCATATGTATAATTATTTGCTAAAGGTGGATTATCTGAATTTTCGTTACTTTCCGTTACTTTAACAAAACAGTAACAGCTGCTTTTCGATAACAACCATACTAACCTCTTCTTCTCGTTGCGGCCAACACCAAGGCAACGTCGTTCTCTTTCGCCTCTGTGCACGCAAACGGCGTGTAGTGTGATTTTCGGTGTCGTGCAGAGATCCTAGCAAAAAACATCAAAAATGGTTAACTTCACCGTAGATAAAATCCGTGCCATGATGGACAAGAAGCGGAACATCCGCAAAATGTCCGTCATCGCCCACGTCGATCACGGCAAGTCCACTCTGACGGATTCGCTGGTCTCGAAAGCCGGTATCATTGCCGGTGCCAAGGCCGGAGAAACCCGATTCACCGATACCCGCAAGGACGAACAGGAACGGTGCATCAGGATCAAGTCGACTGCCATATCTATGTACTTCGAGCTGGAAGAACAGGATCTGGTGTTCATCACCAACCCGGACCAGCGCGACAAGGACTGCAAGGGTTTCTTGATCAACCTGATCGATTCGCCCGGGCACGTTGATTTCTCGTCGGAGGTGACGGCCGCTCTGCGTGTCACTGACGGTGCTCTCATCGTCGTCGATTGCGTGTCAGGCGTGTGCCTCCAGACCGAAACCGTGCTGTGTCAGGCCATCGCCGAACGTATCAAGCCGGTACATCCAAGGGTTCCGTCGGTTTCGGATCCGGTCTCCACGGATGGGCCTTCACTTTGAAACAGTTCGCTGAGATGTACTCGGTGATGTTCAAGATCGATGTCGTGAAGCTGATGAACCGTCTGTGGGGAGAGAACTTCTTCAACGCCAAGACCAAGAAGTGGGCCAAGGTCAAGGACGACGACAACAAGCGTTCGTTCGTTATGTACGTGTTGGACCCGATTTACAAGGTGTTCGATGCTATCATGAACTACAAGACCGACGAAATCCCCAAACTGTTGGAGAAGATCAAGGTTACCCTGAAGCACGAGGACAAGGACAAGGATGGAAAGAACCTGTTGAAGGTTGTGATGCGTACTTGGTTGCCAGCTGGTGAAGCTTTGCTTCAGATGATTGCCATCTATCTGCCATCGCCTGTCGTTGCCCAAAAGTACCGTATGGAGATGTTGTACGAGGGTCCTCATGATGATGAGGCTGCCGTCGCTGTCAAGAACTGTGACCCTGAGGGACCTCTGATGATGTACGTTTCCAAGATGGTACCGACCTCGGACAAGGGACGTTTCTACGCCTTTGGACGTGTATTCTCTGGTAAGGTCGCCACTGGCCAGAAGGCCCGTATCATGGGCCCGAACTTCACCCCCGGCAAGAAGGAAGATTTGTACGAAAAGGCTATCCAGCGTACTATTTTGATGATGGGACGTTACGTTAAAGCTATTGAGGATGTTCCATGCGGTAACATTTGCGGTCTGGTCGGTGTCGATCAGTTCCTGGTTAAGACCGGTACCATCACTACCTTCAAGGACGCCCACAACATGAAGGTTATGAAGTTCTCTGTCTCACCTGTCGTGCGTGTTGCTGTTGAACCCAAGAACCCCGCTGATTTGCCCAAGCTCGTCGAAGGTCTGAAGCGTCTGGCCAAGTCCGATCCTATGGTGCAGTGTATCATTGAAGAATCTGGCGAACACATCATTGCCGGAGCTGGTGAACTTCACTTGGAAATTTGCCTCAAAGATCTGGAATCCCGTTGAAGAAATCCGACCCCGTCGTATCCTATCGTGAAACTGTCTCGGACGAATCCGACCAGATGTGTTTGTCCAAGTCGCCCAACAAGCACAACCGTCTGTTCATGAAGGCCGTTCCCATGCCCGATGGTTTCGCTGAGGACATCGACAAGGGTGATGTGAACCCACGTGACGACTTCAAGGTCCGTGCCCGTTACCTGGCCGAGAAGTACGATTACGATGTAACTGAAGCCCGTAAGATCTGGTGCTTCGGTCCGGAGGGAACTGGTCCCAACATCGTTGTTGACTGCACCAAGGGTGTGCAGTACCTGAATGAAATCAAGGACTCCGTCGTCGCTGGTTTCCAGTGGGCCTCAAAGGAAGGTGTTTTGGCCGAAGAAAACATGCGAGGTGTCCGCTTCAACATTTACGATGTTACTCTGCATGCTGATGCTATCTATCGCGGTGGTGGTCAGATCATTCCGACCACCCGTCGTGTACTGTACGCTTCGTACATCACCGCTGCTCCTCGTATCATGGAGCCCGTCTACCTCTGCGAGATCCAGTGTCCGGAAGTAGCTGTCGGTGGTATCTACGGTGTGCTCAATCGTCGTCGTGGCCACGTCTTCGAGGAAGCTCAGGTCACCGGTACGCCCATGTTCGTCGTCAAGGCGTACCTGCCCGTAAACGAGTCCTTCGGCTTCACCGCTGATTTAAGATCCAACACCGGCGGACAGGCGTTCCCACAGTGCGTGTTCGATCACTGGCAGATCCTGCCCGGAGATCCAACTGAGACTGGCAGCAAACCCGCTACCATCATCTAGGACATCCGTAAGCGTAAGGGTCTGAAGGAGGGTCTCCCAGATCTCACGCAATATCTGGACAAGTTGTAAACACTTTCTTTATTAATATATTATTATACTGAATTCCAAATTTTTTTTCATTTTTGAGTAGTTAGAAGTTTAAGTAAGCATTCAACATTTCCTGGCTTTCATTGGGCTTGCCCGGTTTTTCAAAATAAAATAGGAAAAGCCCGGTCCAGCCTGATTGTTCGGATTTGGCCCAGATTTTAACACAATCTTTGCTAAATCCAAACCAAAACTACTATTTTATCAAGATGATTTTTCGAGCTTGTTTCATCGAAATAAACTTGCAAACATTTTTTGGAAATGTAAAATTTGTATTAACGCCTCTGATGTGACTTAAAAAGAAATAATTTTTCATGTGTTTATTTTTCCCATTTTTTTTTAAATTTAAATGAGAAAACCTGGATTTTGGGCAGATTTTAACAAAAAAATCCAATGCACGGATATTGCCAGATTTTTGATACAAAATGTTCGGATCCGTCAGGCCTGGATACGCTCAGAAAAATTTCTGGAAAGCTTTAGTTGAAGTTTAAATTTTTAAAACCGTGAAGCAAATTCAATTTGAGAAAATTTGATTTTTCATGCTTTGACCCAATATGAAAGGCTTTCACCATACGATTATGCCCAATGCCAACAGTTGTTCGTTTTTCTTTTACAATCCAATATCGCAACCAAACCATTTACCTGAATCAGCCTGAAACTTTTGAACGAAAATCTGAATATTGATCAATTACTAAAATCCTATTCGATGGAACACTTATTGTGTTCACAATGAAACGTTTAGACTGGTCAGTAATTTTTTTTCTTTTTTCTCGGGATTTTCATCCCGAAGGATGATTCATCCCAGGGTGGATCAGTAGGGTGGGTGCATATTGTGGAAAAGTAGGCAAGGGGTACCAAAAGTTTCTCATTGGTGGGGGGTGGAGACGGAGCGTTTTTTGACAGCGAATTGTTCGTCTACCATGCCTACGATTACGATTGCCTGTCACAAGATGGACGATTCCGTGCATTGGTATAAGAACACACCTGAAGCTTTACCCGCCTTGATTCATCCCTCCCTGGTCAGTGGTTGTATTATAGCGCCAGCACTAAATTTTACTTCGGAAATCCGGACTTCCGATCCCGAACTTACTTCCGAACTTTTGACAGTTGTGTTTAAAAAAATAACAGTGTATTATATGCAACGTTGCCACACATAAATTTGTATCCACCAGAGTATCTCTACATACATTAAGCGGGCAATAGACTACACAACATTGGTACAAATGCCATGAAATTCGATTAAATTTTGTCGCTGTGAACACGATTTGCATCGTGTATGGCACTGTTTGTATGAGCGCCCAAACGGTTTGAGTAAAATCGGTCGGGATCGAAATATTTTGTATAAACCACCACCCTCTGCCGGGGTGGAAATGTTTTTTTGTTGTAGTTACTGTTTTTGCCAGCAATCGTTTGTGTTAGCGTGAAATATACTCTAACGGGCAAGAATGAGATACACAAACGATTCTAATGAATTTGTGGCAACGTTGATTTTATGTGAATTTGAAAACAGAAAATTTCTTGGCGCACGCCTCAATAAAACGACTCAATATGTTTTGGTCGGAAGTCAGCCATGATGCCAGTTCACCAACGACGTTTATAAAATTTTTATCTAAACGCACAATAGAAGAACACAGAAGTATGAGACCGAATAAAAACAATGAACAACATACAGACATGGATTACAATGATTGATATGAAACACAAAACTTAACTTGTTAACTGTCAATTAAGCATTGTTAGTAAAGATCTATTTCTGGTGGCCAACCGGATCATCGGAACGTCAAAACATTAGTACGGCTGCCAAGAGTTTAGAGCACCTTAGTCACTTGTCACTTAGTGAATATTTACTTTACAAGTCATGCCGTGTTGCACCGAAGTGAAGCATAAACCATTTTTTTTAGCGAATAAAAGCGATTTTCTCTTTTTTATCTTGATTCGTTTATCTGGGACTTTTCATAAAATGTGATCTGTAGAATTTATGCAAAGCTAGGTGACGAATGCAGCCTTTTAAATCACAACCCAACATTTTGCATAAAATTCGTAAAATTGTTTCAAATGGATATGCGTCAGTTCAACGTTTAAACGTTTGTTTTGAGTTCACGACTCTCCATCGGAGTGACATTTATCCTTAACAAGGTTACCAAAATCACAGAAAAATCTGTAATTTCACAGAATTTTGAGCAAATTTTTAACGCAGATTCTGTATCACAGAACACAGAATTTTAAAATATTCACAGATTTCACAGAACTTTTGATTTAGGAATGGATTTCCCAAATTATTTTTCATTTGGCCGATATAAAATTTAGATTTCTTACTTTGAATAAGAAAAGTATGATGAAATTGGTTATGTTAACTAATTTTTCACAACTGAAATTTAAAAATGGTACAATGCATATATTTTTTTAATTTCATTGTTATAGAGATTTTCAGCTTTCAGCTGGTTCATCTCTAATATGCATAATGAATTTTTAGTGAAATTAGAGGAAATAGCATCACATAAAATCATCACAGAAATTTTTGGTAAAATCACAGAAAGTCAGAATTTTTTTTTCTCAAAAACATAGAATTTTTTTCGGCAACCTTGATCCTTAGTCTAGTCGTGCAATTGGAACAAATTTCGCTCTTCAATTAAAATGGCCAGTACATTGGATCTTCTTAAATTGTATTCTAGTGAGGAAGAAAGTTTTAGTGATGCCATCGGAGAAACTTTTCAAGATATGTATTTTTTTATTCATTTAAAACAATTTCCGGTCGTTAATAAAATGCGAGTGTTCAGCTGTAAAAAATAAATAATACACGAACAAATTTATTTGTAATAAAAAATCAAGTTTTTAAATTAATGTAGATGTTGACATTAGATTTCAAATTTTATTTACCCAACAGCATTGACAATTTTTTTGTTTGAGACCCCATTTTTCTGGGAAGGAGAAGAGGGGGTCTTCTCTATTTTATTTTAAACGGATTGTCAAGTTAAAATATGGTTTTATCCCAGTGGTCGGAAAATCGCTCAAGAAAAGCAATCAGGAATGGTTTCTAGCTAGAATGATGCTACCTCCGAGTGCTGTGATACGCACGTGGTAAAAGTACCCATTGAATATGTGTCGAAAATCAACACTAACTTGATACAAGAAGATATACCATGCCCCACCGGAGGCTACCGTTGCTATTCGTCACGTGGCTAATCGACGGTGATCGACATACTTGGTGATACATTTTGAACGTCGCTCCCTCAATCATTCCCGAACGTCCATCCTCGCATCATTGTTGATAATGCTCGTTATTGATAGACGATCATTAATGTTTCAAAAGGAAAAATCTGAATAAATACCACATGTTCAAAAAAGCTGTAGCACATGCTGGACAGTTCATTGCGGTTACCTAGTCATGATTTTGTCCTTCTAGGCAAAGCGAAAAATAAAAATTCACATAGATCGCTCAGAACTGATACATATCAGTTATGATCCTGAAGGTTGAAAGTCGTTAGGGGAAGGAAATCAGCATCGAGACGTTCGTTGCTGATAGTCTGCGTCCTTTTTTACCTCATCATGTATCGCAAAAGTGTTTCAAATACAGAAGCGTCGTTGTCATGCATGATTGTTTGTATGGTTTGGTTGAAGAAGGAAAATTTGACTGCTTTGATTTTTTGGCTCTGAATGTAGTCAAGCATGGCTCAGTGAAAATGATTGATTTTCGGAAGCATGATCTCACATCTGAGGAATGTCGCTTGAAAATTATATGGGTTATTGAAATTGTTCTGTATCACTTTCAAAAACGCATGGATATGTGTCACTTCGGCGTATAAATTGCACTTTTGGCGATTAGTTTTTCTAGATTTTCTCAAAAACTTTTTGATATTTTCTAGATTTGTTGAAAGCATTTGAAAGCTCATAGGAAAACGCACAAAATAGCTTCAAAAAGTCAAAATCGAAAAAAATGGATCTGCGTCACTTTGTCATATCACGGCAGTGCATTTATCTCACATTTATAAAGTTCCATAGAGCAAACATATTTTTGTTGAACTCTTAGCAAATAAGCAAGTAAATTCTTCAAAAGATGTTCTATGAAGGAATTTTGAAAAAATGGTCAACCATGCCTTAGGTGCCAAGGTCGGGTACCTTTATCTTATATGATTTCGTTTCCAGAATTCAACATACATAGATTCGCAAATCAAATGCTCGTAACTCGAGCTGATTCATACACGTGTTATTTTTTTAAACATTTTAGAAGATATTTTCTTTGGATCCATTTCACTGAAAGGACAACTGATAACTGATTTAAAAAAAAAACAAACACGTCCTTCGTTTAGCAAAGCCCCATGACAAGACAAAACAGAGCAACTGAAAAACAAGGCTAGGCAACAACAAAAAAAGACGCGCTCTCGAAACAACTCTCGAAGGAAACAGAAGTTGACAAAACACAACAGCAGCAGTGCAGTGGCAGTGAAAATGCCAAGTGCATTGCCGAACGAATCGCATCGCATGTCGACATGACACGCGGTGGCCCAATCCCAGGCTGAGCGGGTGGAAAAAAAAAGTGATTAATGAATATTTATGGGTAAACGAAACGCTTGCTCGCTATATTTTGGCCCCACTTTTTCGAAAGGATTGGTTTTTTTGCATGCATTCCATGCTAACAAATAAATCTAGAAGAAATATTAAATGTGAGCTGTGAGCTTGTTCGAGGCTATTGAATTATTTTTAATATTTTGAAATAAATTGTTCTCAAAGTCAAATAAATTCTCATTTTTTTTCCTTTCAGCGTGGCACTTTGATTTTCGTTTGTCCGATTGGGAAACAAGTAAAAACTGCAATATTTCTTTTTCGGTGACTCATTTGCCTCTGTAGAAACGAGGAGGAAATTTCACCTTCTTTAACTCAATAAACACACAAACGTCTCGACTTGAGTCAACTGGCTCGTGCAATTAAATAAACGCTCTAGAACAGCGATAAAATCGCCTTCAACTGATTACAAAATTTGGCCCCACTCGAAGAAGAGAGTGAAAAAGGTATGAACACGGAGAGTGGAAGGAAAGCCACCTCACAAATCTGGCTGCAAATTAAAATAAGCCCCTCGGTAAACTCCCATCTAACTGGCAACGACCGACCCAAGGCGGGAAGATTCACGGCCAAAGTTTGAGAAAAACAAACTTTTTTCTGGTCCCAAATCCCATCGCGCCGGAACAGCTTCCATCTCCAAAGCCGAGTCCGGGGCTAATTTACATTAACTCACGATTAATTCCCGTTATCAAAGTGTCGCACCCCTCGGGCAGTTTTTAAGACTATATTCGAGGCACCTGAAGCATCTCGGAGACGGTCAAGTCGCGGAAAAAAAACGCTGACAATAAAATTTAAACAATTCGTCCCTCCATTCAAGCGGTACTTGAAATTCTTTCGAATTCGAAAGAAGTAAACATTTTTTAGTACAACCAACTGGAACGAAGAAAAATGTCCATTGGTTTTGGCCCCTTCAATTAACCCTTAGAGACCCAAAACACTTTTCGGTTGTAGTTGAAAGTTCGTAAAATGAAATAGCTGGATCGTTTATCGTAATTTTGGAGATTTTACTCTCTAAGGGTTAACACTTACTTCGGTCGGAGGAAAAAAAACCATCAGACCGATTCGGACTTCGAGGCCTTAACAGCCTCATGCTTCGAATGTCCGCAAGACAAATATCCGCCGCCTGGCTGCCCGGCTGACTGGCCGCGTGACATTGCGGTATTGCCGGCTGCCATGTGGCGGTGAAGATAGCTACAAAGCTTAAAACATGATTTTATGATAATTAAGTCAGATCCAAGGCGAAAGCGAAAAACAAACAACTTGATCTTTTTCGTCTCTGTGAGGTTGTTGTTGTTGTAATTGTTGAAGCAGTTTTTTTTTATCAACATCATCATCATCATTATTATTTCCTTTAAATTTATTCTTCCGATTCTTTGAGACTTGGCGAGATGTTATCGTCTTCGTCGGGCAGGATATTGGGCACATTTATACAAGGATGACCGACCATCATCACGGCAAGGCAAGTTAACCAGTTTGGAATTCCTGACCGGCATCGACCCCTTTTTTCCAATGTCATGGGGTCGCAGATTGACTGCGGCGATAACGTTCTGTTGAATGTCAACATTGGCGGTTGGATTGAAGCTCTCGAAAATTAAAAGCCTCGCCGGGAGGTTTTCATTGCATTAACTTCTCTGAAAATCTGATTTTCTAATAAGTTTTTTTTTTTGAACTAGTACTAATATTAAGTCAATAGGGAACTTTAAGAGTAAAAATGACATTGAAGAAAGTAGGCCTTGGTTGAATAAGCAGCAAATAATATTTGCTCCAGCCAAAATTTCAGAAAATGTTTTTATTTTGTAAAAAGTTATACATTTAATGATCCTGTCAAGTTTAGTGCACGTAAGTAACAGCCTGCCATCAGTTATTAAAGCGATCTGGATATGTGAAAATTTGAAGAGGAAGCCGCACATCCGAAAGATGCCGCAAGAACTTCCGCAAGAACTTCCGACAAGACGCACGAGAAATGACAAGCTGAAAGCAGCGGAAAATTTATCAGTAGCTAAGTATTTTTATATCTTTTTAAAACTTTGATATTCATTAATTGATAGGAAAATCGGTTCCGCGTTACTTTCGGGTTCATGACTTCTTTTTCTAAAATGTTGCATGTAAATGTTGCAACCTTATACTTTTTACGTCAAAAGATCAGTCAAAAAGATATCAATGAATTTTATTAGGGAATAGACTAGTTTTTTCACTAGGCAGTGGACAGAAAATATTAAAAGTTTGTACTGTTTGGACCGTTGCCAAAAATGGACCTCAAAAGTTGCTTCAAGGCCGGACCCCGAAAATATAACACAAGGATAAATCCCCAGTCTATTTCCCGGAGAATCCTGAAAGCAGCTCGGACCGCTGTCCAGGAATTGAGTTTTGCCTCGTTGTTTCAAGATTTGAAGTGGCATTACAGGTTCCTTTATACTCCATGGTTGTAAGCATCTACTCGGGTTAGAACAAAACATTGGTAAGTTATTTCAATTTTATTTGTTTATTTGTGAATATTATTTGTTTTTATTCATCAATCCTATCTGTCAAGTAGGATTTCCCATCAAAACAAATAACCTTTCCCTTTCCTGTCTGAAACAGCATCTTTATATGTAGGGCCGTATGAGTTCTCTGCACCTGAAAAGTTAATTTAGCTGTTCAGGCTATCCCTATATGATTACATTGACTTGCCACGGTGTACATTGTGGTACCACACTGATTCTCAATAACAACACTTGAGATGAGTATTGAATCCAGGTACTCATTTGTATTAGGTACCTTATGTATCAGCCAATGCAAGATGTGTGTAGTCACCCTATGCTATGCTAATAGGGAACTTTAAGAGTAAAAATGAGCAGTGACAACGTTGCTCGCGCAATGGTTATAGCAAGAAGAATTTCGTACATACCTCAGAAACCTCTTTGAAACAAATGAAAATTAAGTAACATCAAGCCTGTATGAAGGGTCTCAAACTCTAAAACATCTAGCAGATGACGCCATATTATTCGTAACACGATCTGCAGTGTCTCATCTTTATAGGCTTTTCAAAGATACTTTTGAAAAATTGTCTCCTTGGGATTTCAGCTTTATAGAATCGAATTCTTCCGACTGTAATTTCGAAAAAGTTCTGTAGCATAAAAGTTTATTTCGTGTAACTGTTTATTTTGGAGTGTGTAGTCGATCCTACACAGCAAGAAAAATTCGTGTAATTTTAGATTGAAAACGATGCACGAAAACGGAACATCGATTTTGATGAAAAATTCTATCACGATGTAATTTTTTCAAGAATGTAATTTTTGAGGCGTGTAAATTCAGATCGAAAACAATGCACGAAATCGGACGACGAAAGCCGTCGTGTAAAAATATACGTGGATGTAAATTTTAAGATTTATTATCGTAAATATTAGAAATCTTTGCTTAATATTCTGGTTTTGCTGTTGTCTATGAATGAATACGCAGCTTTTAAAATTTTAATTTCGCATATATTTCCAAAAATAACCTAAAAAAATAAACACCATCACGCACAGCGTCAGCCTGGAATTTTAGTTTCATTCGATGATTCCAAGCACGGTGATGTTGTACAGATGGCCGTCACCAGGATCCTCGATTCGTCCCAGAACACCTTTATTTTTCGGTCAGCGTCATCTCCGCCTGACGAATATTTCTCCAAAAAATCACTGCCGCTGCGAAAAAACTGATCTTGCTGCAATGGAGAGAAAACTGATTAATTTCAACAGCATTCTTTTTTCAATGTAACATTATTATGAACCTACCAGCTTTTGAAGGATTCTGGAAATGCTAGAGCTACGCCTACGAGTCGTTTTCAAATAATTTTCTTACTTGTTTACTTTTTATCCGACGCACGCCACACAAGTTGCACATTTCCAATTAATTTTAAATTAAACATACGGTTTTACACTGTTTGTGATATAAAATTCATTGACCGCTTGATTTTTACATCACGGAATGTAAAATTATAGCACGTGTTTTAGATTCCGTATACTTTTAGAAATTTTTTGCAGTGTACCAATCCACGATGCCAGGTAAATGTTTGACGTTTGTAGTAGGGAAAAAAGGTAAACAAAAGAGTGTTAATTTTCGATGAATTAAAAACTCATTTTACTACGGCTTTTTACTTCAGAGATCTCTTAAAAAGTAAGTAGCATCAAATTTAAGGTCTTCTTCTAGTGTTTTAAATATTTGTTGAAAAAATATTGATAGCTACTAACGGCGTGTTATTATTATTATTATTAATGATCCCGCGCCGATCCTCCGGTGCATAGGGCCGTGGTAAAAGACCTCCACTGTTGACGATCAGGAGCCAGCTTCACTTGGTCCCAGTCAAGATTCTCGTCGACAGTTCGGATTTCAGCGGCTAGACTTCGCCGCCACGAGTTTCTGGGTCTGCCTCTTCTTCGATGACCTTCTGGATTCCAATCTAGCGCCTCTCTGCAAATCTCGTTTTCATCTCTTCGCAGCGTGTGCCCAATCCATCTCCACTTACGTTCCCGAATCTCGATTTCTAGCGTCCTTTGATGACACCGGCGATGCAGTTCCTCATTCGAGATCCAGTTGCCAGGCCAACAAGCGCGGATGATATTCCGCAGGCAGCGGTCTTCTTCTTCTTCTTCTTCTGACATCAACATGGCCAAAACTTGTATGCATCCTGGAAAATGAAAAACTTGCGTTCCTCATTTTTCTTTTCAACATAGTATCTGATACATAGAACATGCATTGCAGATACTACTACGGCCAGGCCAACCATGTGATGATAAACGCAAAAGATACAGGAACAAGGGAGGAATGAAGCGTGGAGTTCCCTGCCAAACGCTTCATATGATTGTATACGGCTTTGGTTATAAATTTTCAATAGAATATGAATAAACAAACAGAATAAAAATAATACAGAACGGGATCGGTCGTGTTTTGGTGCCTCACATTGGTTTCGCTTTTTCTGTCTCAATTAAGTTTTACTACTTTGAAAATCTTTTTTTAGTGAGTTAGTGTATTGAAAAAGGTTTCATTCGAGTATATTCCAAAATATCTTCGGGTAAAGAAGAAAGTTGTCTCGAGTAGGATTTTGCAATATCGGTTTTCTTTTTTTTTGTAGAGGCGTGTGCTGGAGGTTCATGGGTTTTAAGCCTCTGTGCGGCGATGGAAACTATTTTCATTGCTTCCGGGTGATGCCCATCAAAAACGCTTTTGTTCGAACCTAAGGAAAATAGTAAAATAGTTTGGAAGAAAGCGAAAAAGAATATTCTGCAAATGAACAGTGTATTGCAATAGTGAATTTGAACCCAGATATTTCCAAGCAAATGTACTATCGGCATAATAAATCATTTATTGCTTGAGGGAGCGGGGCGCTTCGGTTTTATATGGTCATCGCGGAATCGATTTTAGGAAATCGAAATAAATTGTGAAGCTCAGAGGAAATGGTGTAAAGTATGGTGTCTTACAAAAGTTGTATAGTTAATTCGATTTGAAACGTTTTGAAAGTTGTGATTAGGTAAAATATTGTAGATGAGGCTTAGTGGAGATGAGGCTCATACTCTATAACGCGGTGGCTCGTTGTTTACCACGGGTGAGGGTCGAGAAGTGCACTTGTTAGTGTGACCAGCCATGGATTGCTGCGATCAGGGAAAAAATCAAATACCGTTCGTTTATGGTAAATGTTGGTTATCGGAAAACGTTGTTTTTTCAACTTTCAGAGTAACGTGTAAAGAATCATTTGTTTGAAACAAGTGAATGTGAGATTTCAATTTAATCTCTCTTGCTTGATTTTTGTAGTTAAAACTGAATCAATCAATTCCAAAATTTGTTTGAAATCTTTTGCTTTGTAATTTCAGGTTTTATTGAATAGTTGGTAATGATTTGTGATAATTCAAAGATTTTCTATATCAGATCAGATGGAAATAAATATTGAATAAGGTCGGTTACAGCGATAGGTAAGCTTCGAATGTTTTAAGGTAAGATTGGTAAAGCGGGTGAAGCCTGGTTCGACAATATGAGTGTTTGCACGCATGACGTTCTGTGATGGATTGGGATATCTCCCAGTTTCTTTGTTTTACGAAGTTCCAGGTTGTATCAAGCTTCAGAACTCAAAAGGCTGCATTGCAGGTTACAAAGCCAATGGAAATACATAATAAATTGCTATGTATTTCAACCGTTTACTAAAAATTTTCTTATCATTAGCCC
The DNA here is from genome assembly GCF_029784155.1 of Uranotaenia lowii. NCBI lineage: Eukaryota > Metazoa > Arthropoda > Insecta > Diptera > Culicidae > Uranotaenia > Uranotaenia lowii. The sequence goes on along the minus strand of NC_073692.1, from coordinate 406,703,571 downwards.
CTCATACTTTCCACAGAGTAGACGGAAAGATGCGAGGTCAAAATAGGTGATCTACAGCAACCTTATTGTAATATTCTATATTCTACTTATTTTTGCTGTGAGTATAATGTTGGTGAGTATCATAATTTTCTAATTCCTTAACAGCATTTAATGTATCAATGTTACATATATACTTTCCCAAATGACATAAATTCATATTTAGGTATTTCCATATTCAAAATATCATATGAAGCGTTTGGTAGGGATCTCCACGCTTCATTCCTCCCCTGTATCCGGTATCTTTCGCGGTTTTCATCACATGGTTGGCCTGGCCGTAGTAATATCTGCAATGCAAAGGAATATGTAACAGATAATACGCTGAAAAGAAAAATGAAAGACCCAAGTCTTCCATTTTCCAGGATGCCTACATGTTTTGGCCATGTTGATGTAAGAAGAAGAAGAAGAAGAAGAAGAAGAATAAAAATAATACAGAACGGGCTCACCAAATCAAAGGGACACTATAATTACAGATGATTCAGGACGCAAAAATAGCCTCAACTACGGCAGAAAATTCTGGAAACTCGGCTTGACTGGATCAGGAGGTGTTGGGAAAACTGCTAACTTTGCTTCTTCGCAGGAACCGAGGCTAACTAGTAGGTCTTCATTTGGGTGGGCCTCTATTCCAGAGTCCGGACGGTTCCATTTCTTGGACTTTAGCCACCAAATAGATTCCGATTCTGAATATTTTACATATATCACAAATTGCAGCAAATTTTCTTGTCAAAAAATAAACTCGTCCGCTTTCTTCGCCCACAGCCTACTTCTCCGGATGATATTCCGCAGGCAGCGGTTTACAAATACTTGCAGTTTTCGCGTCGTTACCGCATATGTGCACCAAGTTTCGCACCCGTACAGCAATACGGATTTGACGTTTGAGTTGAAGATTCGGATTTTCGTTCGTAGAGAGATCTGGCGTGACCGCCAGATGTTTCGGAGACTCGCAAACGCAAATCGGGCCTTTCTAATCCGGGTTTCGATGTCTTTTCTGGTACCACCATCAGGCATTATCTGGCTACCAAAATACTGGAAGCACTCCACTTTCTCAACTTGTTGCCCAGCTACCATGAAACTGGAGGGATTTTCTGTGTTGATCTCTTGGTCTTTCCGACATTGACTTTGAGACCTGCTGCCTTGGAACTTTCGGTGAGGTCGTCGAGTTTGCTCTGCATATCTGGTTGTGTTTGGGCGAGCAAAACAATATCGTCAGCCAGGTCAAGGTCGTTCAGTTGCTCCATTGTTGAAGGATTCCACGGCAATCCTCAGTTCGGTGCACAGTCAATCGATCCAATCAGAATCTCATCCATTACGATTAGAAAAAGTAGCGGTGATAGAATACATCCTTGTCTCACTCCAGCAGTTACCGGGATTGGTTCGGACAAGACACCGTCGTGCAAGACCTTGCACGAAAATGCCTCGTATTGTGCTTCGATGAGATGGACTAGTTTCTCTGGTACTCCTCTTCGCCTTAGAGCCGACCAGATGTTTTCATGGTTAAGTCGGTCGAATGCTTTTTCGAAATCAACGAACACCAGCAAAAGAGAGTCCTGGAATTCGTTGATTTGTTCCAGTATGATTCGTAGCGTTGTGATGTGGTCCACACATGATCGTCCGGATCGGAATCCAGCTTGTTGCCGTCGGAGTGTAGCGTCGATTTTCTCCTGGATCCTGTTCAGGATCACCTTGCAGAGTACTTTGAGGGTTGTACAGATCAACGTTATGCCTCGCCAGTTACCGCACTCTGTCAGGTCTCCTTTCTTCGGGACCTTTACGAGGATACCCTGCATCCAGTCGGCCGGGAATGTTGCAGTATCCCAGATGTCAGCGAAAAGACGGTGCAACATTTGTGCTGATAGGGCAGGGTCGGCTTTCAGCATTTCAGCACATTGAACCCAAATTCACTCTTAAAATACACATGATTTTTCACTTAAAAACAAGAATCCAGTGATTTTCTTCCATTCAAGTGCGACACATACATTTCATTTGGCAGTCACTTAAATTTCAAGTGAATTCATCAAAATTCACTTTTGGCGTCACTTGAATTTGAAATGAGAAAAAATATTCACTTCCCCATCACTTGAATTTCAAGTGAATGCCGGGTTGTAATTGTGTTTATTTTCAGAGTTCAAAATGGCAAATTCTAAAGAGCAGCGTTTAAAGCTTATGCTGGATTTGGATTTTCCCAATTCTTTACTAGGCGTTTTTAGCGGTAGTTTGTGTTAAACGTGATGTAAGAAAAAGTTATTAAAAGGTGTTATCATGTTTCAGTTTGTGGGTTGAACCGGACAGATTTTCTGGTTTGCAGCAGATTTAGAAGTCGCACTATCCGCAGTAACCGATCTGCCTTGGAATTTTCCAATCAATAAATTTATTGCGAAAGCGTAATGTAAGTATTTGGAATCGAAGTGATGTTCTATAAATGTTCTTTTATTTAAAAACGCGAGAGATAATTTACTAGAAACATACTTAGAAATTCAGATAAATTTCACTCGAACGTCATAGTGTAATTCACTTGACCGGTCACTTAAGTGAATTCACTTGACCCATCACTTAAAATTCAAATGAAATTACGTATGGCGAGAATTTACAACAGATGTCACTTATTTTTAAGTGAAAATTATTTTGGGTGCAGGGATGCAATCGATCCCAGGTGCTTTGTTGGATTTCATGTTTTTGATTGCCGCTTCTATTTCAGCCAGCGAGGGCGCTTCCGAGTTGACGCCATTTATGCGACTCACTGATGGCGCTTCAAGCTGCGGGTTCTGTTGGCCATCGCTATTCGTGACTCGGAAGAGTTGTTCGAAGTGCTCAGTCCATCGTTTGAGCTGATCTGTTCGATCGGTCAATAACTGACCTGCTCGGTCTTTTAGCGGCATTCTTGCATTAGTCCTTGCACCACTGAGGCGGCGAGAAATGTCATATAGTAATCGGATATCTCCATTGGCGGCGGCTCTTTCTCCCTCTTCGGCTAGGGAGTTTGTCCAGGTTCTCTTGTCTCGTCTACAAGCTCGTTTAACTGCCTTTTCCAGCTCCGCATATCGTAAGCGGGCGGCTGCTTTGGCTGACCCGGTACATGCCTGCTCAATTCCGACTTTCGCCTTTCTCCGATCATCGACCATCCTCCAAGTTTCATCCGACATCCATTCACTTCTTCTTCCACAAACTTTACCGAGAGTACCATGGCTCGTCGTGATAAAGGCATTCTTGATTCCACACCACTGTTCTTCGACTGTTCCGTCTGTCGGCAGCTCCGAGGCTCGGGATTCTAGCTGTTCAACGTATGCCCTTTTCACCTCTGGATTCTCCAACCGGCGGACGTCGTATCGACACGGCGTGTTCGTAAACTGATTTGTTTGGGTGGTGCATCGATTTTTTGGTAGATGTCAAATCACCTTCCAATGCTTTTGCGTACAGTTTGTTAAATTTACAACGCCAGCATCGATAGAAAACATCACTTCGATAGAAAAAATCAATTTACGAACACGCCGGCGATAAATTGAGTTTCCAAAACTGGTGTTTTTCTTGCGATTGAAAACACACCTAACTATTTTAAAAGTTTTTGAATGAAAAAGTGATATTTTCACAAAAACATTCATTCAAAAAAATTGTTGGAGATATTTGTAAGCTAAATTTACGAAAGTTCTGTCTTGGAAATCATTCTAACAAGGAAAAAATCTGGTTGAAAAAATTGGAATTTTATCCTGTTTTCTGTTAACCAAAGTAACAAATTTGATGGTTTTTTCTGGAATCAATGGAATGTTTGAGTTGTTTTTTGTACTGGAAGAAGATTTAAAATGGTTTAGATTTTTTATGGATTTATTTAAGAGTGGTAATTCATTTACGAAAAATGCACTTCTGGAATGTCTGCTCTTATGTGAGAGCTGTTTACCCGGAATGCACTAACCGTACTTCCTTCAGAAAATTCAGGGTATTTTGAATTTTTTTATGAAAACGTTGCTTTTCCATCACTTTTACTTAAATAAAATAAATGCGTCTCATCAAATCGGATGGTCAATCATGATGGAATTGTTGAAAAATAGGTCAGAAAAAATATTTTCGAAAACTTGCATTGTGAATCCATTAACATGGCGTCATTTTGTGCCCTTCGATTTTGCAACCAACATGGCGTTAGTTAATTCAATGCTTAGTTGCTTTTTTATGGCCAGATAAATGGCTAATTAGTTCTATAATGGTTTAATGATGACCACATAAAAAGATAAAATTTGACGTTTCTCTTGCAAGACACGCTTAGGGTGAGTTCAAAAGGGATTGGTTGTGAATGACCCGTGGAATAAACCATGAGTTGAAGTCAAATTTCGTTGTCTCACGCCATCTTGAAATCCAAGATGGCGGCTTTCGTTGAACTTTAAAATGTCGTAAATGACTTAAAATAGCATGAAACCCCAACATTATTGGGTGAAAGGGCTAAACAAGCAGGAGACGAATTTCGCTATCTGACGCCAAAGGGCTAACTAGAAGAAGTCGATTTTTTTCCTACCGAAGCCATCTTGGAATTCAAGATGGCGGCTTCCGCTGAACATTGAAATGATTTATATCACTGAAAATCGCTTGAAACTTCCTCAATATGGGTATTAGTTGAAAGGGATCAACGAGTAGACGACAAATTTCGGTACCAGACGTCATCTTCAAATACCAGATGGCGGTTTCCGCTAAGCTTTAAAAAACTGTTAATCGCTAAAAATTGTACGAAACGCCCAAAATATTATTATTGGGTTTAATAGCAAAACCAGAAGGGGCCGTTCAAATATTACGTAACGCAATTTTCGAGCATTTTCAACCCCCCCCTCCCCCCTACGTAACACATTCGTCTCTAAATTTCTAAACAAAATCCACAAAGCGTAACAAACTCCTATACCCCCCCCCCCCCCCCCCCCCCCCCTAAAAGCGTTACGTAATATTTGAATGGTCCCGAAGAAGTTGAATTGCTCTTTCTGACTTTATCTTGAAATCCAAGATGGCGACTTCCACTGAACTGTAAATGACTAAAAAAAATGCTCGAAAGCTTTAAAAATGCTCGAAAGCTGGATTTCAAGATGGCGTCAGATAACGAAATTCGACTTCTATTGGTTGATCTCTTTCAACTAATTACCATAGTGTAAGGGTTTTATGCGATTTTTAGTCATTCAAAGTATTTTCAAGTTGAAATATAGCCGTCTTGGAATTTAAGATGGCGACGGACAACGAAATGCAACTTCTACTCGTTTATCACTTTTACCTAATCACCGTATTGTGAAAGTTTCATGATACATTTCATGTTTCATTACAGCTTTGGAAATAGAAACGGAAGCCGCCATCTTGGGTTAATAATGGCGTCAAGCAAAAAAAAATTCTACTATTTGGGCCCTTTCACTCAATACTCATATTGTAAAGATATTCATTCCACTTCCGGTAATTTGAAGTTTTCAAAGATTTTTATATATTTGTTTTTATTTTAACTCAAAACCAACACACATAACTAATCAAAAATGTTTAAAAATGGGAATTCCAATTCAAATATGTGCTATCTAATCTGAGCGTGTCCTGTTTTGACATCTTGATTAAGAACTGTCACTAAGTTGTATGGCGGTTTAATAATCAGGCCCCAAGAGCTATTATAAAACATGCAAAAGAAAGCTTGGAGCAAACTTTCTTTGTGTTTTATCAAAGTATAAACAGAGCATGCACAACTTTTTCCAAGAAACTAAAACAGTATATTTAATAAAAGCTTTATGAGCGTTTTCAAAACTATCTGAAAACATATGATCGATAAAAGATTATAAGCATTCTGCATGACCATAATTAAACCGTCATAAAACAAGCTGCACAAAAAATGCCTCAGTAGAACCATAATAAAACATTCAAATGCTAGTAGGCTTAATCTGTATTACTTGGGATATTGTATATTTAGAACCAGTGCCCCTGAATCAGTCAAAATTTGCTCTTAAATGCTAGGTACTTTGGAAAGAAGTTTATTTTAATGTTTTGTGTAATCAATGAGCGAAAAAATTTGTCACTTTTGAATCTATTTTTTGAGATGTTTGATTTTGAAAACACGAAGTAAAATGAATTATTGGCGCGCTGCACCATATTGATAGGCGGCAATTTTTTTTTATTATTAAAATCATAAAATTCAACAAAACATTGTTTGTAAAAAAATCAGAAAAATTGTTTTCTAACTAATCAAACTGATCAATTTGCAATTGGAATCCAACCGCTCGGCCCCTATAATTAGTCGTAAATTAGGGACAGCAAAAAGCAAACCGATTTGCAAGAATTGGCATTAGACCGGTTCACTTTAAATAATTGTTGCTGACCACAGTCAGATTCATAGAAATTGATCATTTTTCATTTCCAAGCAATTTTGTTTATTTTGATCTCTTTGGAGCAAAGAACTTAATGCGCTAAAAGATGAGTGCAAAAGCGCCTACAACCTGAGGAAAACCTGTTAAATGTAATATGTTTTCCAGTGATTCAGACTATATCAAACTGCCAACAAAGTCAGTAATAAAATTCTTTACAAGCAATAAACACCAGTGTGCTTCAGAGAAGTCTTTTGAACTTCAAAATGTCATCGTCCTGGAAAATTTAAAATATGTTCCCGAAATAACAGGAAACTCAAACCTCAAACAAACAGCCCCAAAAAAAGCTAACTTTAACTGCCACCATTTCACGATTCCGCAGCATACCTACCAATTTAGGTCTGGAGTCATTCATTCTTCCATTCATTCGCAGCACAAGGAAGGAAGAAGTCATATTTTTGATTGCAGGTGAAATTTGACATCTTCGCGCCATATCGCACGAGCGAAAGATGATGGCAAAGGAACCGTTGCCGTTGCCATTCGTTACGCATTCAAGTGGTACCTTCCTAAGTATAGGCTGGCAACCGGAGGAACAGGTCCTAGCAGGCGAATCTCAAAAATATGTGAGTGCTTGTTCCAAGCGTGGAGTACTCCTGTGGAGAAAATAAGTAACAACTCCCCGAAGAAGAATGATGCTAAAGCTGTCAACATGGGCAGGTTGGAAATAAACAGAGACAGTAGATATCCTGTCAAGCGTTCGCACGCGCGCCATCTTGGCTTGTCGCGTCAATAACCATTTTGACAACAACAACAACAACTCCGACTACCGCCATTCGCGAATTTATGAATGTTTACGAATAGACTCTTCACGGCACGCCACACGTCATCAATATCTGCGCTGTTGATGTTATTTATTGACGTTGTTGGTGCGTGTACGTGTGTGTGTATGAATGTGTGCATTGTCACGTGGCCCGCGCCCGATAAACGTGCACAATATGGCGATGGGGATACCAATCAAAACATATTATCAAGATTAATGGTGTCGAACAGTTTTGCCGGAAGTGATAATAAAATTTATGATGTATGTTTATGCTGTCGTTGCTTGCTGTCGTGTGTTTCTCCCGGAGCGGAGAATTTATTGCTTCACCTAAAAACGCTTCCACGGTGGCGAATCCTTCGCGAGTCGTGGTACGGATATGGACGACATACCGGGTACCTTAGCTACTAAAAGTCTCATATCTTAGAGAAACATGATGATCTTAAAGCAATCCTAGGGGATTGCTCAACGAGGCTAAAGTTTGTATGGAATTTTGGCACTTTTGGTTTTAAATAGAATCATGGAGTACTCGATATATATATATTTTTTAATACCGTATTTGTTTATGCCGAGTGTTGCACTAGTGCACTACTAGGTGCTGTCAAACTGTTCGTTGTTGGTTGGGTTTTTAACAGTGAGTTTGTGTTTTCTTGAAACTAAATGGATTTTTCAGAGATTGTTTTTACTCTAAGCGGTGTAAATGAATCATGTTTTGGTTCTTTTCTTTTTAAGTGATTGGCTGCGATATTGCTTGAGGTACCTAAATCTTTTAAAAATAAATCTCTTCTAGCTGTATAATTTATGTTTCTCAACTTTAAAGAGAAACATTTCTAAATATATCATAATCAGGTCACCAAGTCAGAGCCTCATTAACGACCATAAAAACGCGCTCGATCCATTTGCATAATAACTGTTGAAATTATGCAAAAAGTTATGAGAGGCCTCCCTTTTAGCAAAGGCACCGCCTTTTGGTGTGGAAATCCTTTATAAGCATCTGTCAAAATCGAAAATTATTTGCCAAAACTAGGCGGCAAACGAACAAACTAGCTGCTAGCTGCTGCAGCTTCAGAGACCTAGAGAAATGGGGAAGCAAAGACAAAATATTCAACACAGAAAAAAGGCCTCTGCCCGGTCGCCTCCGGAAAACGCCACTTCGGAACCGTATCATCATCATCATCGCCGCGCCGCCATCACAAAACCGAAACAACCGCATCACGGTTCATTAGCATACACATTCACGTATTCCTAGAGAGAGAGAAACCGAAACACACTTCTCCTATATAAGCTTGTAATTTATGGTGGCAGCCGACCAGGAACAACTGTGTCCTACTACCCTCTACTAAGTAAGTATGTAGGGTAAGATTCGATGGAAAGAAGGAAAGGGTCGCGTGGGAGGAAGTGGACTGCCGCAAACAAATTTTCAAACGCCTTCCCCGGGCCACGTCCGGGATCCATACATTGAGACCCGGACCAGGAAGTGGAAAAAGAGTCAAATTTATGCTGAATTGGTTGAGGCTCCGTCGTCCGCGGCTTCACTTTGGCCGGGGTATTTGCGGAAAAGTTGCTCTACAGTCCCAGGCCAAGCTACCCAACAATGCTTCCGATTCCGACAAACGGCTGCTGCTACTCGACCAGAGAAAGAGAACCAAGGAAATGTGGAATTGCAGGAGCAAGTTCAATCAGGCGCACTATTGCTTCGGGCAACAGAAACGACGTTTGTGGGTCTGATTGGGGTAAAAGTTTTCTGATGCTTTTTATATGTTTTGTTTTCGAGGCGGTTTTCCAACACATCCTCCATTTATCTGGACAAGAGCGATTCTTGAACTTTTACTGAATTTTCGTACAATGCATCATGAATATGTATCTAATTTATTGATAAAATGGCATCATTCTTAACACAATGTCTGGTATTGGTACACGGAATTTGTTGACACGGCCCACAGCCGCCGAACGTCAGAATAGCAGGCAAAAAGGAAAGCGAATGACAGGTGTCTGGTTAGGAGAGAAAAGATAGATTAAATAGGGAGAAGAAAAAGAATTGTCTAAACTAAAACCACCTGTTTGAAGATTGTCAATTTCTGAAAACTTCTCAAACTAAAGTTTAAAAGAAATACGGTTGTATAACCCATAATTCTGTGAAAAGAGAGCGATCTGAGAAGCTCAAATGAAGGTTAGTTTCAATTTGATGATTATCGACAAAATATAAGCTCAATCCTTGTTTTCCGCTATGTACAGGTACTGCGAGGTTAAGTAATTCGTTTAACAACCTGCATAATCCAACTTCTAGCTAGAGAGCAATTTAACCAAACTGTTTCATCGAGAAACGTAAGTCGAAAGATGTTTAGGATTGATAATTAGTTTCTAACACCAAGATTCTTCTAGAACGGAGAAACCGAAGTTGAGATAACCACATTCCAGTGATTCTCAGAACTCCTCTCGAGATAATAATTGAAACCAAATCGGTAAACTGCACACAATCGACATCTGTAAAAAGAAAAGGGAATCGTGAGTACAAAAATCAAAACCTGAAACAAAATTAAATTATACTTACCTGAAATTTATAAATTAGGTCGGCTGTAAGGCAGCTTTATTGTAAGGCCATAGAAATCAAAAGGGCTAAATTTGAAGGAAGATAGGTCACTAAAATTTGTGAGTATTAATCAAAAATCAAAGTATTCATTTAACTAACAGCAGTTCTTAAACAGCTCAACTAAAAATTTATTTCTGCTGTTAGTTAAATGAATACTTTGATTTTTGATTAATACTCACAAATTTTAGTGACCTATCTTCCTTCAAATTTAGCCCTTTTGATTTCTATGGCCTTACAATAAAGCTGCCTTACAGCCGACCTAATTTATAAATTTCAGGTAAGTATAATTTAATTTTGTTTCAGGTTTTGATTTTTGTACTCACGATTCCCTTTTCTTTTTACAGATGTCGATTGTGTGCAGTTTACCGATTTGGTTTCAATTATTATCTCGAGAGGAGTTCTGAGAATCACTGGAATGTGGTTATCTCAACTTCGGTTTCTCCGTTCTAGAAGAATCTTGGTGTTAGAAACTAATTATCAATCCTAAACATCTTTCGACTTACGTTTCTCGATGAAACAGTTTGGTTAAATTGCTCTCTAGCTAGAAGTTGGATTATGCAGGTTGTTAAACGAATTACTTAACCTCGCAGTACCTGTACATAGCGGAAAACAAGGATTGAGCTTATATTTTGTCGATAATCATCAAATTGAAACTAACCTTCATTTGAGCTTCTCAGATCGCTCTCTTTTCACAGAATTATGGGTTATACAACCGTATTTCTTTTAAACTTTAGTTTGAGAAGTTTTCAGAAATTGACAATCTTCAAACAGGTGGTTTTAGTTTAGACAATTCTTTTTCTTCTCCCTATTTAATCTATCTTTTCTCTCCTAACCAGACACCTGTCATTCGCTTTCCTTTTTGCCTGCTATTCTGACGTTCGGCGGCTGTGGGCCGTGTCAACACCCCCAACCCGTAACTCCGATAAACCTAAGGTTTCATCGGTTTTACTTCCTTCTCCTAACTCTAACACAGCTAAGTTGACAACACTGCGGCGATGCACTCCATGAGCAGTTCGGATCAGCGCTTGACGAACTGTACCGTCCGGTCCTACGACAACTTCATCAACGACACCTCGAACCCACTGCTTCCGGTCCTTTCCGTTCACGACGAAAACTAGATCATCCTTTTCAATCTTTCTTATTTCCTGGAACCACTTCGTGCGTCGGTTGATTGTTGGGAGATATTCTTTAACCCATCGCTGCCATATCTTATCTGCTAAATATTGCGATCTGTGAAAAATACTCCTTAAGGCATCCGCGAGCTCTGTTTCTGTTTTTGGTTGAAAATCTTCTTTTTGAACCGTCCTTAAAAAGTGGTTTGGGGTAAGCGCTTCTTCAGAAGGGTCGTCCTGTGGTTTATAAGTTAGTGGACGCAAGTTAATCATCTCCTGCACTTCTGATAAGGTAGTCCATAAGATTTCGTCCGTTAACTTTTTCCCGTCATCAAGAGCCTTCATCGATTCCTTAACGGATCTAACCATTCGTTCCCAAATACCCCCCATGTGAGGGGTCGCCGGAGGATTGAAATGCCATTTAATTTGAGGAGATACAATCGCTTCAGCACACTTGTAGTTGATCGATCTGCATATTTCGTTCCAAGCTCCAGTGAAGTTCGTACCATTGTCCGAAAAAAACTCTTGAGGAGTTCCTTGCCTGCAGATGAATCTGCGAATAGCCATAAGGCACGACTGTGTTGACAGACTGTATACCACTTCCAAATGAATTGCCCTTACAGACAGGCACGTAAAAACTGCTACCCATCGTTTCTCCGTACGACGCCCTACGGTGACTTCTAGCGGGCCCAGATAATCCACACCAGTGGCTTGGAAGGGTCCAAGCTGGGGTGTTATGCGCTGCATCGGCTGCATCGGCAGGGGTGACATCAACGGCGCATGTGGCACGCAACGGTGCACCTTGCACCACATACAGTCTCTAGCCACAATACGGATAGCGCGACGCAGTCCTGGAATGTAAAACTTTTGATTTACCTCATTGAAAATGGTTTCGTGGTTACCGTGCCCGAAACGCTCATGATATTGTTGCAGGAGTTTGAGTGTTATGTTATGGTCTCTAGGTAGTATGATGGGAAACCTTTTGTCAAATGGCAAGTATTCCGCTCTTTCGGTGCGTCCTTTCACACGCATGATACCTTCGTTATCGAGCGTAGGAGTAAGTTTATATAATTTACTAGATTTTTGCAGATGATGTTCCGAACTGTCCCGTTTGCTGTCCGAAAGATTCAATAAAAATCGTACTTCATCCGGGTAACTATCTATCTGGGCCATTTTCCACAAATATACCTCTGCTTTGCTCAATTCGTCGCCGCCAAGCGGACGTAGTGTACAGTTCATCTTCTTCATCAAAAGTTGTTCTTGTTTTCCTTCTACCTTTGAGCAAAGTATTGGTATCCCACCTACTTGGCGCTTCAAATTCGAAATATAACGGTACACTGTAGCTGTGATTCGTAGGACTCGATTCCATGATGAGTATTTTTCTACGTTAATGATAGTAGAAACACCTTCATGATGTAACATATAACATGATTTGATCTCTTCTGCAATGTTGGAAGGTTGTTTAATTTGTTCTGGCCAAAGATTTTCGGAATCATGCAAAAAGGCTGGGCCATGGAACCATGGGCCGTTTGAGTCAAGAGGTAAACATGGGTTCCACTTAGTGAGTACATCCGCAATATTTTGCTTACTCGGAACCCATCGCCAGTCCGATACATTTGTCAACTCTTGTATCTCTGCGATTCTAAACGAAACAAATTGTTGGTAATTTCGTGGTTCCGACGTTATCCAGCTAAGGACTGTCCGAGAGTCAGTCCACAAGAAACATCGGTCGATTTTCAAACTATGGTTTTTCTGAACTATTTTCATAATTTTTGCACCACGAACAGCTGCCATTAGCTCGAGACGAGGAATTGATATTCGTTTTAAAGGCGCTACCTTTGCACTGGACATAACCAACGAAACCTTGATACCACCACTCCATTTCACACGAAAGTAGATGGCACATCCATAGGCGTTTTCACTGGCATCGGTGAACGCGTGTACTTCCAAAGATTGAATTTCACTTGAACGCAGACTTCCAGTGTAACAGCGCTCTATACGTAGGTCTTCAACAAGAGAAAGAACGCCGGTCCATCTTTTCCATTTTGCGAACGAATCATCATCTATGAGCGTGTCCCACTCACAACCGCTTCGCCAAAGATCTTGGATTAAAATTCTCCCATGGACTGTAAACGGTGAGAGCAGCCCCAGGGGATCAAAAAAACCCATCACGCAACTTAGGACTATGCGCTTTGTTGGTCGCGAATCCCCTTTTAGATAGCATTGAACATTGTCTCGATGTGCAGTAGAAAACGAAAAAACATCATCGTGCGGATCCCAGATAATTCCCAGGACACGTTCAGTTTCCGTTTCCTTGTTCTTGTTGAAATGGACATTATTATCCGAATTGGGCTCACCTATTCCTTCTAATACAAGATTGGAGTTAGACACCCAATTTCTAATATCAAATCCGCCTTTACTATGAATCTGTCGCACTTCGGTAGCCAGATGGATTGCTTCTTCCGGGGTGTCGGTGCTATGGTAATAATCATCAACATAATGATTATATAGAATCGCATTAGCTGCCTCTGGGTATTCTGTTGCAAATTCGTTCGCGTTACGGTTTTTCACGAATTGAGCTGAACACGGAGAGCATGCCGCTCCAAAGGTCGCTACATCCATGACGTAGGTCGTGGGTGGCCTGCACGGGTCTTTCCGGAACAAAAACCGTTGCGCCTGTCTGTCGTCAGTCCTTATCCGAATTTGGTGGTACATCTCTTTTATATCCGCACCGAAAGCTACTGGTCGCTCACGAAAACGACTGATTACAGCAGGAAGAGAAACCATCGTATCGGGCCCTTTCAATAATTGGGAGTTCAAAGAAACACCGTTTACGGTCGCGGCAGCGTCCCACACTAGGCGCACCTTACTCGGCTTTTTTGGGTTCAGGACCACATTCAAAGGAAGGTACCAAGCTTTATGCTTTTCAGTTTTCGTGAGTTCATCGGGGGTTATTTCATGAGCGTAGCCTTTCTTCAAATATTCTTCAATTTGCTTGCAAACGTTGACATACAATTCTGGTGTTCTCGCTAAACGCTTTTCAAGCTGTTGCATACGGTTAAACGCCATACCATAGCTGTCCGGGAACCAGATATCGTCTTTGTTCCAAAGCAGCCCCGTTTCAAAACGATTACCGATGCGCACAGTTGTTTTCTCCAGTAATTCACGTGCGCGTTGGTCTTCCTTTGATTCCTTGGTCACAGTCACTGGGGATTCTTCAACAACGTATTGGACCTTGATCAAATCATAAATCTCTTGATTGGTAGGTTCGGCATGGATTCCAACGTAGGCGTTTGGTTGCGCTACTTGTAAATTCTGAATTGGGCCATAAATAGACCAGCCTAGTTTAGACCGTACGGCAACCGGATCGCCAATATTCCCTATCTTCGTCTCCAGCGGTGCAATAACTTCTAAGTTGTTTAGACCAATTAGAATACCAGGTCGGGCTTCTAGATACGATTCTACTGGAACGTCTTTTAAAAAAGGGTACTGTTCCTTAAGTTTTTCGTGATTCAAGTTCTGTTTCGGCAGACGAAGATCTGATACCGTTCGTACGTTCCGGAGCAGCAATTTTTCATCACCACTTCGCGAAGAGATATGCATATCGGCTCGTATGGATTCCTTTTCGATTCGCGAAACATCAGCTGTCCATTTGATGGTTAGCTCATCCTTTTCACCTACTAATTCTAGTCTTTTCGCAAGTGACTTTTCCAAAAGGGTCACAGAAGCACCGTCGTCAAGAAAGGCCAGGGTTTCCACAACTGATTTCCCGAAATATAAACGTACTGGAACCACCCGAAACATAATTCCGAACGACGTTGGAAAGTGGGTATTCATGACGACTTGGGTCGAATGGAGCAGGGGGTGGTGGCGCTCACGACATTCGCCAACATCGCAACGTATACGATGGAATCTACACGGAAGTCTGCCATGATCATTTAGACAAATATGGCAGAGTTTCCACTTTTCGGCAAGTTCAAAACGTTCTTCTTTAGGCATTCCCTTGAACACATCACAGAACCGCAGACGGTGGTCAGTGCGACCACAAGCTTTACAAGGCTTTTGAACATTGGATGTTTCCTGATAATCAGTGTTGTGGCTGAAAACAACAGCTTTTTCTTTGGGTTTTAATCTTTGAGTATCTGGCGCAACCCTTACGTCAACGTTCGTTTCGCAAATCTCTGCTACTACTTTAGAGAGAAAATTAGCGAACGTACGGAGATTCACAACCGTTTTTCGTTTCTTGTATCGTACCCATTCGCGTTGGTTGACAGCAGGTAGTTTGCTTAAAAGGTCTTGGATTAACGTCGGATTGTTTAGGTGATTTTGCAGCTCAGCAGCTTCTAGGTGGTCGCAGAGCAGCTCCACCGCATTTCCGAAAGGAATATATGAAGCTAACCTGTCGGCTTTAGGCGACTCTAGCTTGCGAATTTTCTCCACGTAGTGTTGAAGTAACAACTCAGGGCGACCATATAAGCGACGGAGTTTTATTATCACTTTCGAAACGCATTTCGGAAATAGCAACAGTCCACGAACACTATCTAAAGCTGGTCCCGTCAGGCTTTCTTGCAGGCGAACCAAATTCTCCACGTCGTTGTAGCCACAAGCCTCAGTAGATGAGGTATAGCTGCTAATAAAAAGAGGCCATTCCTCTGCCTTTCCGGAAAACGATGGTAATTTGCGATTGATTCCATGCCTCGCAGACAACTGCGCCTTAGAAGGGCCTACACGGCGTGTCCTCAACCCTTGTGAAGATGTTGTTCGTGAACTGCGACACGAAACCTTCGAAGAGATCTCTTCCACAGACTCATTTCCCATATCCGATTGAGAATCAGAAGTATTTGATTCAGATGAACTCGTTTCTTCTCCATTGGATCCTATTTCCTCCAGATTATCGCATCGATTACTCTGCTGTGGTTGTTGTTTTTGCTTAGACCGTTGCAACGGAGTCGACGTCTTACCGACTTGGCTTTCCGGCTTGGCTCCTACGCTAAGTTCTGCTAATTCCTCGTCTATAGCTTCCATTCGAGTTCGGTAAGACTCACGCATCTTTTTTATTTGTTCCACCTGCGATTGTTTTTCTTGCAGCGCCTTTTCTAGCATTGCTTTTTCCAACTGCATTTTTCGGTTTCGTAATTCCGCTTCAATCTCATATTGTCTTGCAAGCAATTCCAATTCACGATCCTGCTGTTTTAGGTCACTAAAATTTGTGAGTATTAATCAAAAATCAAAGTATTCATTTAACTAACAGCAGAAATAAATTTTTAGTTGAGCTGTTTAAGAACTGCTGCAAAAAAAAGTGAGCGACTTTCAATCATCCAAAATTTACCGTAACAGAATTTGTCACATTCAATTTGTCAAAATGGTCAAATTGTCAAAATTTTCAAAATTCTCAAAATTGTCAAAATTGTCAAAATTGTCAAAATTGTCAAAATTGTCAAAATGGTCAAAACGCTCAAAATAGTCAAATTGTCAAAATTTTCAAAATTGTCAAAATTGTCCAAATTGTCAAAATTGTCAAAATTTTCAAAATTTTCAAAATTGTCAAAATTGTCAAAATTTTCAAAATTGTCAAAATTGTCAAAATTGTCAAAATTGTCAAAATTGTCAAAATTGTCAAAATTGTCAAAATTGTCAAAATTGTCAAAATTGTCAAAATTGTCAAAATTGTCAAAATTGTCAAAATTGTCAAAATTGTCAAAATTGTCAAAATTGTCAAAATTGTCAAAATTGTCAAAATTGTCAAAATTGTCAAAATTGTCAAAATTGTCAAAATTGTCAAAATTGTCAAAATTGTTAAAATTGTCAAAATTGTCAAAATTGTCAAAATTGTCAAAATTGTCAAAATTGTCAAAATTGTAAAAATTGTCAAAATTGTCAAAATTGTCAAAATTGTCAAAATTGTCAAAATTGTCAAAATTGTCAAAACTGTCAAAATTGTCAAAATTGTCAAAATTGTCAAAATTGTCAAAATTGTCAAAATTGTCAAAATTGTCAAAATTGTCAAAATTGTCAAAATTGTCAAAATTGTCAAAATTGTCAAAATTGTCAAAATTGTCAAAATTGTCAAAATTGTCAAAATTGTCAAAATTGTCAAAATTGTCAAAATTGTCAAAATTGTCAAAATTGTCAAAATTGTCAAAATTGTCAAAATTGTCAAAATTGTCAAAATTGTCAAAATTGTCAAAATTGTCAAAATTGTCAAAATTGTCAAAATTGTCAAAATTGTCAAAATTGTCAAAATTGTCAAAATTGTCAAAATTGTCGAAATTGTCAAAATTGTCAAAATTGTCAAAATTGTCAAAATTGTCAAAATTGTCAAAATTGTCAAAATTGTCAAAATTGTCAAAATTGTCAAAATTGTCAAAATTGTCAAAATTGTCAAAATTGTCAAAATTGTCAAAATTGTCAAAATTGTCAAAATTGTCAAAATTGTCAAAATTGTCAAAATTGTCAAAATTGTCGAAATTGTCAAAATTGTCAAAATTGTCAAAATTGTCAAAATTGTCAAAATTGTCAAAATTGTCAAAATTGTCAAAATTGTCAAAATTGTCAAAATTGTCAAAATTGTCAAAATTGTCAAAATTGTCAAAATTGTCAAAATTGTCAAAATTGTCAAAATTGTCAAAATTGTCAAAATTGTCAAAATTGTCAAAATTGTCAAAGTTGTCAAAATTGTCAAAATTGTCAAAATTGTCAAAATTGTCAAATTGTCAAAATTGTCAAAATTGTCAAAATTGTCAAAATTGTCAAAATTGTCAAAATTGTCAAAATTGTCAAAATTGTCAAAATTGTCAAAATTGTCAAAATTGTCAAAATTGTCAAAATTGTCAAAATTGTCAAAATTGTCAAAATTGTCAAAATTGTCAAAATTGTCAAAATTGTCAAAATTGTCAAAATTGTCAAAATTGTCAAAATTGTCAAAATTGTCAAAATTGTCAAAATTGTCAAAATTGTCAAAATTGTCAAAATTGTCAAAATTGTCAAAATTGTCAAAATTGTCAAAATTGTCAAAATTGTCAAAATTGTCAAAATTGTCAAAATTGTCAAAATTGTCAAAATTGTCAAAATTGTCAAAATTGTCAAAATTGTCAAAATTGTCAAAATTGTCAAAATTGTCAAAATTGTAAAAATCGCCAGAATTGTCAAAATTGTCAAAATTGTCGAAATTGTCAAAATTGTCAAAATTGTCAAAATTGTCAAAATTGTCGAAATTGTCAAAATTGTCAAAAATGTCAAAAATTCAAAAATGTCAAAATTGTCAAAATTGTCAAAATTGTCAAAATTGTCAAAATTGTCAAAATTGTCAAAATTGTCAAAATTGTCAAAATTGTCAAAATTGTCAAAGTTGTCAAAATTGTCAAAATTGTCAAAATTGTCAAAATTGTCAAAATTGTTATATTGTCAAAATTGTCAAAATTGTCAAAATTGTCAAAATTGTCAAAATTGTCAAAATTGTCAAAATTGTCAAAATTGTCAAAATTGTCAAAATTGTCAAAATTGTCAAAATTGTCAAAATTGTCAAAATTGTCAAAATTGTCAAAATTGTCAAAATTGTCAAAATTGTCAAAATTGTCAAAATTGTCAAAATTGTCAAAATTGTCAAAATTGTCAAAATTGTCAAAATTGTCAAAATTGTCAAAATTGTCAAAATTGTCAAAATTGTCAAAATTGTCAAAATTGTCAAAATTGTCAAAATTGTCAAAATTGTCAAAATTGTCAAAATTGTCAAAATTGTCAAAATTGTCAAAATTGTCAAAATTGTCAAAATTGTCGAAATTGTCAAAATTGTCAAAATTGTCAAAATTGTAAAAATCGCCAGAATTGTCAAAATTGTCAAAATTGTCGAAATTGTCAAAATTGTCAAAAATGTCAAAAATTCAAAAATGTCAAAATTGTCAAAATTGTCAAAATTGTCAAAATTGTCAAAATTGTCAAAATTGTCAAAATTGTCAAAATTGTCAAAATTGTCAAAATTGTCAAAATTGTCAAAATTGTCAAAATTGTCAAAATTGTCAAAATTGTCAAAATTGTCAAAATTGTCAAAATTGTCAAAATTGTCAAATTGTCAAAATTGTCAAAATTGTCAAAAATGTCAAAAAAATGTCAAAATGGTCAAAATTGTCAAAATTGTCAAAATTGTCAAAATTGTCAAAATTGTCAAAATTGTCAAAATTGTCAAAATTGTCAAAATTGTCAAAATTGTCAAAATTGTCAAAATTGTCAAAATTGTCAAAATTGTCAAAATTGTCAAAATTGTCAAAATTGTCAAAATTGTCAAAATTGTCAAAATTGTCAAAATTGTCAAAATTGTTAAAATTGTCAAAATTGTCAAAATTGTCAAAATTGTCAAAATTGTCAAAATTGTCAAAATTGTCAAAATTGTCAAAATTGTCAAAATTGTCAAAATTGTCAAAATTGTCAAAATTGTCAAAATTGTCAAAATTGTCAAAATTGTCAAAATTGTCAAAATTGTCAAAATTGTCAAAATTGTCAAAATTGTCAAAATTGTCAAAATTGTCAAAATTGTCAAAATTGTCAAAATTGTCAAAATTGTCAAAATTGTCAAAATTGTCAAAATTGTCAAAATTGTCAAAATTGTCAAAATTGTCAAAATTGTCAAAATTGTCAAAATTGTCAAGATTGTCAGAATTGTCAAAATTGTCAAAATTGTCAAAACTGTCAAAATTGTCAAAATTGTCAAAATTGTCAAAATTGTCAAAATTGTCAAAATTGTCAAAATTGTCAAAATTGTCAAAATTGTCAAAATTGTCAAAATTGTCAAAATTGTCAAAATTGTCAAAATTGTCAAAATTGTCAAAATTGTCAAAATTATCAAAATTGTCCAAATTGTCCAAATTGTCCAAATTGTCCAAATTGTCCAAATTGTCCAAATTGTCAAAATTGTCAAAATTGTCAAAATTGCCAAAATTGTCAAAATTGTCAAAATTGTAAAAATTGTTAAAATTGTCAAAATTGTCAAAATTGTTAAAATTGTCAAAACTGACAAAAATGACAAAAATGACAAAAATGACAAAAATGACAAAAATGACAAAAATGACAAAAATGACAAAAATGACAAAAATGACAAAAATGACAAAAATGACAAAAATGACAAAAATGACAAAAATGACAAAAATGACAAAAATGACAAAAATGACAAAAATGACAAAAATGACAAAAATGACAAAAATGACAAAAATGTCAAAAATGACAAAAATGACAAAAATGACAAAAATGACAAAAATGACAAAAATGACAAAAATGACAAAAATGACAAAAATGACAAAAATGACAAAAATGACAAAAATGACAAAAATGACAAAAATGACAAAAATGACAAAAATGACAAAAATGACAAAAATGACAAAAATGACAAAAATGACAAAAATGCAAAAATGACAAAAATGACAAAAATGACAAAAACGACAAAAATGACAAAAATGACAAAAATGACAAAAATGACAAAAATGACAAAAATGACAAAAATGACAAAAATGACAAAAATGACAAAAATGACAAAAATGACAAAAATGACAAAAATGACAAAAATGACAAAAATGACAAAAATGACAAAAATGGCAAAAATGACAAAAATGACAAAAATGACAAAAATGACAAAAATGACAAAAATGACAAAAATGACAAAAATGACAAAAATGACAAAAATGACAAAAATGACAAAAATGACAAAAATGACAAAAATGACAAAAATGACAAAAATGACAAAAATGACAAAAATGACAAAAATGACAAAAATGACAAAAATGACAAAAATGACAAAAATGACAAAAATGACAAAAATGACAAAAATGACAAAAATGACAAAAATGACAAAAGTGACAAAAATGACAAAAGTGACAAAAGTGACAAAAATGACAAAAGTGACAAAAATGACAAAAATGACAAAAATTACAAAAATGACAAAAATGACAAAAATGACAAAAATGACAAAAATGACAAAAATGACAAAAATGACAAAAATGACAAAAATGACAAAAATGACAAAAATGACAAAAATGACAAAAATGACAAAAATGACAAAAATGACAAAAATGACAAAAATGACAAAAATGACAAAAATGACAAAAATGACAAAAATGACAAAAATGACAAAAATGACAAAAATGACAAAAATGACAAAAATGACAAAAATGACAAAAATGACAAAAATGACAAAAATGACAAAAATGACAAAAATGACAAAAATGACAAAAATGACAAAAATGACAAAAATGACAAAAATGACAAAAATGACAAAAATGACAAAAATGACAAAAATGACAAAAATGACAAAAATGACAAAAATGACAAAAATGACAAAAATGACAAAAATGACAAAAATGACAAAAATGACAAAAATGACAAAAATGACAAAAATGACAAAAATGACAAAAATGACAAAAATGACAAAAATGACAAAAATGACAAAAATGACAAAAATGACAAAAATGACAAAAATGACAAAAATGACAAAAATGACAAAAATGACAAAAATGACAAAAATGACAAAAATGACAAAAATGACAAAAATGACAAAAATGACAAAAATGACAAAAATGACAAAAATGACAAAAATGACAAAAATGACAAAAATGACAAAAATGACAAAAATGACAAAAATGACAAAAATGACAAAAATGACAAAAATGACAAAAATGACAAAAATGACAAAAATGACAAAAATGACAAAAATGACAAAAATGACAAAAATGACAAAAATGACAAAAATGACAAAAATGACAAAAATGACAAAAATGACAAAAATGACAAAAATGACAAAAATGACAAAAATGACAAAAATGACAAAAATGACAAAAATGACAAAAATGACAAAAATGACAAAAATGACAAAAATGACAAAAATGACAAAAATGACAAAAATGACAAAAAAGACAAAAAAGACAAAAAAGACAAAAATGACAAAAATGACAAAAATGACAAAAATGACAAAAATGACAAAAATGACAAAAATGACAAAAATGACAAAAATGACAAAAATGACAAAAATGACAGAAATGACAAAAATGACAAATATGACAAAAATGACAAAAATGACAAAAATGACAAAAATGACTAAAATGACAAAAATGAAAAAAATGAAAAAATCACAAAAATGACAAAAATGACAAAAATGACAAAAATGACAAAAATGACAAAAATGACAAAAATGACAAAAATGACAAAAATGACAAAAATGACAAAAATGACAAAAATGACAAAAATGACAAAAATGACAAAAATGACAAAAATGACAAAAATGACAAAAATGACAAAAATGACAAAAATGACAAAAATGACAAAAATGACAAAAATGACAAAAATGACAAAAATGACAAAAATGACAAAAATGACAAAAATGACAAAAATGACAAAAATGACAAAAATGACAAAAATGACAAAAATGACAAAAATGACAAAAATGACAAAAATGACAAAAATGACAAAAATGACAAAAATGACAAAAATGACAAAAATGACAAAAATGACAAAAATGACAAAAATGACAAAAATGACAAAAATGACAAAAATGACAAAAATGATAAAAATGATAAAAATGATAAAAATGACAAAAATGACAAAAATTACCAAAATTACTAAAATTACAAAAAATTACAAAAAAGACAAATATGACAAAAAATGACAAAAAATGACAAAAAAAACTTAAATGAAAAAATCATTAAATAAAAAATAACTAACAGACCTAAAATTTGCAAGGAGTCATCATGATTGTGGATTGATATCATAAAATCCTCAGTTGATTTTTAGCAAAAGACCAATTCCAGATAGTGTAATGAACTCATTAACACGCTGCAATCGTAAAAAATATCAATAAATAAATGAAGTTTTAATTTCAATAAAACTGCTGCTGTTCGGGCAACTCGGGCTTGATACCTCAAAACGAGCCGAGAGAGGGCCAATAAAATTCCGTTTCGATGTTTACAAGCCTCGGAAAGCCCAAGCCAATAAGCCAAGGCAAGATTGCTGCCCACCTAATTAAAGCCCAATAAGCCCAACCGAAAGCAGCTTGTAAAAAAGAGTCGTCAATTGGGCGATGGTAGGAGGAAGATAAAATTTATAACCTCACCAATTCAATAACGCGCAGGGCTCCAGACCATAACATTTGGATGCGCGTTTAATAAACCGTCGACGATCGTCGAGAAAAGGGAAATTTATTCGGAACTTGTTTACACACAAATTTTATGCTTCCCCCCACACTCGGAGTCTAACCCTCCCAGGGCGGGGAGATGGCGCCCAATGTTCTGTGAGGGTCCAAAGCTAAACAACAACAGAGCGCGTCTAGCTAATGTGCTGGCAACATATCAATTTAGACAGAGAGCCCTGGCCGGACTGACCATAAACCTAGGGCTGATGCTGCAGAAATGCCACCGCGTAGTCTTCGTCGTCGTCATCCCAGGGGTGTATCAAAGCATCATAAATCATTTCACTGGGGAGACCATTTGGGAGTTCCGCGTGCGCTTTCCGGATCGATTCTGCTGCTACGAAGAGAGTCAAGACGGGGAATGTCCAACCAAATTGCTCTACATCATCTAGCATCCAGTAGCAGCTGCCTGGCTGCCATAGATATTCTCGCTCGGCCATCTTCTGGGAGGCCGTCAGGAATGGAGCTTATTTTGCCCCGTCGAATTGCGATGTCATCTAGCGACTGGGCCTCGCCAGAGACAGAATGATTGGTATGTGGCTTTGTCCTAGCTAGTTCATACATCGTTCGAGTTTTGTGTGCGGTAAAATTGAATTCTTAGATGAATTTGTGGCCTTTGTGCCGGGCAGACCCCTGCGAGAGGCGGTCGTGCCAGGAATTGAGTGAGATACGCAAATTAACTTTCAATGTGCCAGTCAACAATCCTCTTATGAAATGTTGCATCTACTTGGCATGATTTATACGTATTTTTCTTCAAGAGGTACAGAGGAGAAATCTCCAAATGGACTGATACTTCCCGAAAACACGAGCATTCCAAACTCCAAACCTCCAGCATTTATATTAATATGACTTCATTTATTTCATGTTTGTTTCGGCTTAACGATAGCATAACCTTTCTATAACACCTAAATCAGCTTTGAAGTAGGCTCATGAATTCCTCAAAGTAGATTCAAGATAGGTACAGGATGCGCCATCAGGATGTATCCGATTCTTCTTCTTCACTTTTAATCATAATATTTAGCCAAAAGATGTAAGTATCCTGGAAAATAAAAATAATTGCGTCCTTCATTTTTCTTTTCAACGTAATCTCTGTTACTTGTAAACATCCATTGCAGAGATTACTACGGCCAGGCCAACCATGTGGTAAATACCGCAAAAAATTCTGGATAAATCGAGGAGTGCTCTGCCAAATTCACCATAAAGGTTTTAAGAAAAATAATGCAATATAAAAGTATAAATATTTAAAAAGGTTGACCTCCAAATGTCTCACCAAATATGTTTTTATCGAGAGAATACATTGTTCACTGATCCAGATTCGTGTGTTTTAGTTTGCAGGAGCAGGGCTGATGCGTTTTTGGTACTGGGAACTTTAGCACCGGAACTTCAAAAGCCTCTTCTCACATCTTTCCGGTGTATGAAATATTCACGAGATTTTTTTCCATAAACCACAGCGCACTTCACAATAATGTTTATCTTCGTAGTTATAATCAGCTGGATCGTTGTGCTTTTGATCTTTTTTTGTACTTTTTCCTTACTTCTGGGAAACTTTTTTAACGGAACGAAAATGTTGACGTCCTTACAAGGCAACGCCTACTTGAACTCACATCAGGTTGTATTCGATTTCAACCTCGTGTAACTCCGCCAATTTTTAGCCGATTTTCATTAATAAACATGATTCTTTAAAGAAATTGTATACAATTTATTCTAAACCAGATTTAAAATACAAAATCGATGAAAGGACCATCCTCTTTTGATACGCAGCATTTCGGGCTTTAAAGTGGTTCTTTCAGCTCGTATATTAGTTTTAAGTTCGTCAGTGTTTTTTGCTTTGCTTGCCTAAACTTTACTTTTGAAAATATCCTCACAAATGCTGACGAATATAAACTTGGCGAGTTGCTACAGATCCGTACCGGAAGAAATTCGTCACCAAACTACGGATCGGTTGTTCCTATGCGCCCGAACACTTACCAGATTGTCTACGATAAGCACGCACAGTTTTCACGATTGAACAACAGTTATGAAAATGACAATTTATGAAAATCACAATTTCAGCATGTTATTTAGGTGTGTATCGACGCATGGCTAAAATGGCATTAAATTACGATTCGAAATTGCGTTTATTTTTCAAAATCGGCTGAAAAATGGCGGAGTTATTCCACGTTGAAATCGGATACATCCTGATGGCGCACCCTTTATATAATATGTCTTTAAAAGAAAAACTTATTACCCTTCATAACGCAACAAACTTAGGAATTCTAGTATAGTGGAATCGGCGAGGAAAAGTTTAAAGATGAAAACCGAACCAGCCACTGTGTTTTTACCATGTAAAAATTCTAGTATTTTGCACAGTTGGCAAAACTTGACCAAAACACAACCTTTGTAACTTTTTCCTCAGAATTCAAAATGACTCACGGTCTTCCTGAAAGTTGATCATTGAATTAGAACATTGATTTTCAAAATCTTTGTAGTTTTTCCAAAAAATATCACAAATCCAGTGCTTAAAATTGTTGACATGCTTGGATGTAAGTTGAATAATCGTCCATTCAATGTCTACATTTCACGTTTCCATCATTGCCTCAGATCAGTCAAAATAGCAATCTGTAACTGACTGTCGAAAAAAAAGTTAGTTCTATTTCTTACCCGTGAATGTGAACTTTTCAAACACTCAGTCATCAATGCATTGTGGGGGTTCCCATTATTTTTCTCCAGGTTATAGTCTATTAAGGAACTATTCAGTACCATTTAAAATAATCGTTTTTAAAGGCATTTTATCATACGAACACACCTAATGATACAGGGCAGGCCCGTGCGAAGAGCTCCTCCCTGGGAGGGTTTTCGAAATTCAAATTAAGCTAAAAAAAATAACAACATCAAAAATTAAACAATAAAAAAGGAAAGGAATTTCTAACACCGTTTCTCACTCATAATTACCACACAAACTAAAAAATGGACTGATAAATAAACACAAAATGTTCAAATCATACCACAATGGTAGTTTAAAATTTTCTGTAAATGATAGATAATTTATTTCAACTGATGTTCTTTATTCCGAACTAGAAATTTGTTTCAAAAGAATTTCTAAGCAAATTTAAAATAATCGTTTCCAGTTGGTTTCCGTTAGTATTTTGAATTTGAACAGAAAAAATAATCAATCACTATTTAAAATGTAAATTGTTTATAACTGAAAAAAATAAATTTTGAATTTTGGAGAATTTTTACTATTGTTGACGGTTTAATTTAATTTGATAGAAAAAAGAATATATTTATTATTATTTGAAAAGTGCCAGTGAAGTCAGAGATAAACCCATTGAAAAAAAAATCCTCCAGTTATCTGATTTAACGACTTGAAAAGTTCATGTATAAAGTTCAACATAATGACTTCATATTCAAATATACTGACAAAGAAATGTTTGGAAATGGGTAATTTCGTGAATAATCAATGAAAACTGGAATAAAAACAGAAAAACAAAGAGTTCCAAGTTTTGTTGTTAATATTGAAAGAACAAAGCAAATACAAAGTTAGTTAACATTTCGCATCAGAATTAAGGTTAAAGTTGCTACTTCGAATCTTTTTTCAAGCTTTTCAAGATTTATTTAAAATTCATGATCGATTCATAAAACAAAAAAAAAGAAGAAACGATTGAAATTTTGGAAAGAACAAAACGTGGAAATTATGTTTTTTTTAATTAAAAATTTATATTTAAGGTCTAATGTGTCAAGTATACAAAAATTCAGAATTCAAACACGGAGACAAATTTGAAAAATTTATTTCTAAAGTTAAAAAAGTTTGGCTGAAAAATTCGGCAAGTTAATTAAAGAATTGAAAAAAAACTGTACTTTTAAACTCAGTAAATTTATTTGAAAATTTAAATAAAATATGAAAGTGAAAAAATAAGTGTTATAAAATATTTTAGAAGATTTTTTTAATAAACACGCTTCACCATAAGCTTTTACATAATTTAATTGCTGACTCAAGGCAACAGTATTTCGTTGTTTTTTTTTAATGATTGATTTGGTAGAATTTTATATAAAATTTGTTCGAACACTTTTAGTTTTTATGATAAGGTGATTTAAAATGTATCAGTTTAAAGTAATATCAAACATTGATAACTGTTTAACCAAGAAACCTACATATATGTATGAAAAAATCTGAATCTTCATCCAATCAAAAAATAACATTATGATGAAAATGAAGAATGATCTAAAAAAGTAAAATTCAACAATTTAAAAAAAAATGGAAAGATTTCATTACAAGTATTTTTGACCTTACTGCCGAAAGTATAAAAAAAACTTGATTTAATTTATCGTATTTGTTAAAACCTGCAGAAAAATTACATGTAAATCAGGTAATTTTTAAAAAGCATTTTGATGCTTTTATTAATCAGAAAACATAACAACTGCTTCATTTAAAACAATGTAGGGGTTATTTGTTGTATGCCTTTAGTTGATAATTAAAAGGTTGAGTCTCTTTTTTCATCAAAATATCATTAATTTTTTTGTTATATTTCTTAAAACACTCTGTATCGACTGGTATTATAAAAAAAATGAATGATCCCCAGTTGCTAAAATCCCAATGAGTAAATTAAAAAAAAAATAGGGTATTTTAAAAAAATAAATAAGTAATATATTGTTCCGAACAATTTGTTCAAATCAATAAAAAATCAAAATGAACAACTGAGGGAACATTACTTCTGCTTATTTACATTGAAGATGGTACAAAAGTTATCTGCATCCGTTGAATAGATTGGGATTTGGCTCTCTGCTTTTTTGTTACTGGATAATTGCTCTGCACATCATATGAATGATGAGCTCAAAAGCGATGATGACTTGATTATTGTTTTTTTATGTGACAGCTATGTTTCAACCTATGGATCAGAACGATATACAGAACTGTGAACTAAAATATCTTCAAAAACTTTTGCTGTATCTTATGGCTCGTGAAACCTATATAGGCCAAAGCTTGAAGAACATTTCGTTTAAGGGTGCATTCTTTTGGATGCACAATGCTTGGGATGAATACAACGTAATTCAAAAATCGTGGAAAAAATTTGGAGCAATTTTCGAACAAAAATTTGTACAAGAAGACGAAGTTCCCTTGGCTTATTTGGTGAATGAAAAAAGAAGCAATGATTTTTCCAGTTGACATGGAGGAGAGATATGCTAGCAAAGCGTTAACGGATGAAGAAGTTTTGAGTATGACGTTGGATTATGAGTCAGGGATGGACGAAGATCCGAAACATTGAAGCCATTAAACCTTTCGGAAATAATAATAAATGACATTGAAGCTGTACGGATGCTGGACAACATAATTGATTGGGCTGATGCTTCAGATCTCTCGATAAATTATGTATTAGGGAAATTGCTTTGAAGAAAGATCAATTAATAAAAACACAAGCTTGTTAATCATATCAATATTTTGTAGCATCGTTCTGTTAATTATTTTGATTGTGTTTGCCAACTTTATTACTTTTCAATTATGATTTAAAAACTTGCCAAACACTTTAAAAAATCGGACATCTTTTCTTTGTGTCATTCATAAGTCATCTTCACTATCACTATCGATGCCATCATGTATAGCAATGTTTTTTTTAAGAATGAACGCGAAATCAATTAACAATCAAACCAAAAGAAGAAGGTTTAAATCTGGTGTTTTTACATGAAATAAAATAAGGTGACAAAATCGGGTCAAAAAAGGTGACAAAATCGGGGGTAGAAAAAATAAGGAGCAGACATAATCGGTGCGTGACAAAATCAAGGTTTCACTGTATTTGGAAATTATTTTCAAATCTATTTTTTTTTTAAACATTTGATAACTTTGTTTTAATAATTATGCAATGCTCTACCGTTCTAAACTTATAAACAAGAAAGGTTCTTAAGGTACCCGCAAAGTTGTTTTGAGATTTTTTGCTGGAGGGCCTCTACACTTTTTTCTATTTTGAAGATTCCTATAAAATAATTTCTCAATCGATTCCTTATATTATCGCGATGAATTTTGGCATTGAGTCCCTTATCAAAACTAAACTGTTACTAAGAGTGAGTTATAAACCAATTGTTTTCCTTAAAAGATTTTATTTTCTCTTTTATTCAAATTCAAAGAAAATCATGAAGCATATAATCTTTAAGTAACAATGTCCCACAACTTAACCGGTTGTCAAATGTCAACCAAAAATTACAGGTATTTTAACAGCCGTTGAGAAGATATCGTTTTTTCCCCCGACAGCGATCTCCATGGGTTACATAACTTTTTTGTTGCTCAACAGTAGTACATACTTCGATTTTTGGATGGCTACACTTTCAATCCTCGATCCTAGATCCTTACTAGCAGAATTGAGTATGAAAACCTGTAGAACTCCTGCAGAGGCTGATAGATCCTAGCCTAGTTTCGGTTCAATAGATGAGGACTATTATTTTTTAAAGCTTCCTGTTATCCCACCCTAAGTATTGAGGAATCACAACTTGATTCCTCAGAAGAGCGAAAAAAAAATGTCAAAACGGCACAACGGCACAAACATCAGCCCACCTATGTCACACTATGTTGTTTATGAAGAGGTGTAGATCTTTTTTTTTTATCAACGGTATGATTGCTACGTGCATCCGAACGTTGCCATGGTTTTTTATTAGTGTACTAGAGATTCTCTATCACGATGACATCGCGTGACGTCTCACAACCGTACATTTCAGTAGTTGCTACTCCGTGATTGACAAGAACCATCAAAATTGTACATAGATCCAAATAAATGGGGCTAGGGATTAGCTTACCATTTTCTGTGTACACGTTTCGAAGGTTCCTTATCTTATATGGTCAATAACGGCGCCGGCCACGTCCTTACGGTTCATCGGGGAAAGGGAAGGATTGTTAGTTCGACTTCCGTTGCTACAAGAGACCGAATACACCTCTTAATCTCCACGGTTGTCACAGGAAGGGAGGTTTGTTAGTGGGGAAGGTAAATATGATCTGGATTCCTTTTGGGAAGGGATGTGATCAAAGCGAAGTTAAATATTTAATGATCATCGCGTCGCACACTGTCCGATTACATCCGTGTTTTTATTTAGTCCGATATATCGTGTTTTTATTTAGAGCAAACACGTTTGGACGCGACATTGCAATACACGTACGAAATAGAACGCGGAAAAATTATCCATCACCGAACACAGTACACGCCTTCGATTTCACGGAGGGTAGGCGTCAGAGAGAGAGAGAGAGAGAGAGAGAGAGAGAGAGAAGACTAACGAACCGGAGCAAAACGATTATCGTTGATATAATTCAAATTATTTCTTATTTACAGAAATGATTAACTTTTTTTAAGGAACAAAAAAATTAGATGAAAGCTAGCCAATTAAGAAATATTATTTTACTTAGCTTGGAGGCTTGCTGCCTTTGTCAAGTGTCATTTTTTTTTCCTGGTTTGCACTAGCATAATAACGACACACTAGCAGCTTTAACACTAAGCCACGAATAGTAGAAACTGAACTGAAACCCCCGTGAACAAAAAATAAAAACATTGCAACCGACAAATCTTAGCAGGCCGCGCGCGCATCCAAAAACATCGAACCACACGCACCGTCGTGAAGTAAATAAAACGCACATTAACGCGAACGAATAAAGGAATACCCAACTCCACTAGCCTCAGTTTCGGAAAGATTCCAAAAAATCGCCTGACTTCGACAAAACAAAACCGACTCTGTCCACCAAAAATGCTTAAAACACTCACACCGATCGAAACAAATCAAAACACCACTTTACAAAACTACATCGCGTGAGAGTCAAACAGAAACACGTCTGCACACGACGGATACCAAAACCGAACTCTTGACGTCATATTGAGGAATATTATGCATAAACTCTACGACCTCTTTTCTGAACGACTAAAATCCTGACCACATTTGTAACGACTGAAAGTATGACCTCACCTCATGATGACACGAATTTCACAATTCTATCTGCTGTTGGCGCCCGAGTGTCGCTTATCTTGGATTCGAGCCTATCACAGCACACTCCCAGAACATAGAGCTACGCCTCGGATGATTCCCGACAAAGACTTCACCGTATACCGAACCGGCTCAACTGATTCATCCGGCGTTCAGGGATTCAATCTATTGTGAGATGATTCCTCGTACCTTGAAATACCCATTTCTCTACAATATCCACTGCGAGGAAGGTCATGTCTTATATTCACAGCGAAAGTTGAGCCATTTCCTTCTGGAACGGTAAACACTTCGCACTATCCTGAACATGATCGTCTGCACCTAAACGCATACATTGTAAGGTACGTAGATGACTCGTGCAATTAGAAATACAACACCGTTCACATGATGGCATTCGAATAATGACCTTTGTTCAAACCTCATACTCCAGTTTTACCTAAATGATTGCAAGTAGGAGGTAAATCGGCATATCGACCATCTCACATCAACACTATCAACTTTAAACGCTTTGTTGGCTGAGCTCTCTAGCAGCTGGATAAGCACCGCTTAAGCCCCGCTGTCGTGTAGGCCGACTCTCGGTCGAATGATGGCTTCTCTATAACAAATCCCGCATTGAGAGACCAACGCTTTGTGTAGTTCGACTTCTAGCAGTATCTCTTTTTACAACTGCGATAATCTTCAGAGATTACCCTATTCTCATCTTCTTAACCGACGTTGCGACCCACTTAGCCGAATATCACGTCGATACTCAAGACTATGCTGGAATCTCGGGTCTGACCTCAAAGAATATATACCAGTATTATTTTGTCCATCCCTGACCCACAGACTCCTTAAGTTAATAGATCTTTAGGATCACCAACTGTTTAACTGCATGCATCTTGTTTCCAATAACTTGCTCGGTCAGTGCTTTGTTAAAGCTGGACGCTGTCACTTTACACAGTATGATGAAAATGTCATGCCACCTGCAAGGATTCTTCTGACTTCTTGAATGTTGTCGGCTAAATCGACCAGCTTGGGATCTCCTCACATCTGTAGCAAAACATCCACATACGACAATTTTTCAGATTTCACGATGATCACATCGTATCTCAGATTAGATTCGTCGGTTTTTTGGTGTGTCTTTTCGAATACTTTT
This sequence comes from Uranotaenia lowii, assembly GCF_029784155.1. Classification (NCBI taxonomy): domain Eukaryota; kingdom Metazoa; phylum Arthropoda; class Insecta; order Diptera; family Culicidae; genus Uranotaenia; species Uranotaenia lowii. The sequence goes on along the minus strand of NC_073692.1, from coordinate 406,671,493 downwards.
TCCTCCTGCCACTTCTATGAACAATCTTTATCCGTCTGGTTTTTTGAGGACTTTGTCTATCTCTGCAACACTTAGGTACATTGCTTGTCGCGTTACTTGACTTCAGCCAAGTGTTTCCACTCATCGCTCTGGAAAGAGCTACTTGGGGCAGTCTATTGGTACCGAAATATTATTTTTCAACATGAAGTATTTCAAGGCACGGCTCTCGATCATTGTCCCTAGTCTCATGTAGCATCTCAATAAGACGATGATTCTCAATTTCCTGATGACGTTCTAGTCGTTAGTAATTTTTGTCTGTCTTTATGAGTGTCTGGCTTGGCGTTTGAACCCGCAATTTTCATTTCTGAGAAAACTCGTGTCATGAAAAATTGTCTCAAAAATGTCTCATTTGACCGTTTAACTGATAACTATGACAGCGGATTACGTTCAATAAAATCAGTTTATTGATATATTTGTATGGCATGATGTAACAATACAAATCCAAAAAAAAAATTATGAAGCTTGTATCTACGGTCGGTATTTTTATATCAAAGATGAGAGTAAACATTGAATCAAAATTTGTAGAGGATACATTAACATTTATCTCAATCAATTTGTTTCAGAATTTTGTTATGTTTATCCATAAATTGAAATCTGTTTCCCTGTGCATACTTAAACAATGGAACCCGGCTTCCCAGTATTTGAATGTGTAGTTAAAATTTCATAAACAACGCCGGAACTCGGTTGTTCTCCCATAGGAGAAAAGAACAAACGCCCGAAAGCCAACCGGAAATAACTGCTTTATGAAGCAATTTGCCGAACAAGCATCGCGCTAACGTGCCTGCATATTTCTGATTTGACAACCATATCCAGGCAGCGTGTTTTTGCGTTAGGTGCTGCTTTTATCGTAGTTGAACTCGCAGTTCTCGCATAGTTTACTTTTCCCTGAATCCGGTTGGTCTGTCGGTTGGTTTTTTGGTCGCAGTTGGCGTTGCATTTGCATGAATCCGACAAAAGCTAAAGTTGAGAATCGAATAGTTTGTGTAGCTACGCCATTTCCAGCCAGCCATCAGAGGTCGTTGACTACTTTGATCCCTGCAGTTTTTCCGGGAATTTCAAATATTTTTTTTCCCTTGGTTTTTGTTGCTGGAACGCTTACTCTCGACTTTTCTCATGAGGAAAAACGGAAATCACCGCATACTATGTGCTACGACGACGCTGAGTACTGCTCACTCACTCCTACTCACAACAACAGTTGTGGCGATGCTTGGGCTACTTAGATTGTAACCGTACCATGTAATGCCATACACCTACAAATACCGGAAGTACCGAAAACTGGTAAGCGAACGCAGGAAAAATTTATGTACCGTCATCATCCATTGAAAATATGCAGTTTTACCCCCTACCTTTGTCCACTTCACTTGTCTGCATTTCTGAAGAACGTTTTTCGGTGAGGAAATGTTTGGACTATTGAGAGGAAACGAAAAATTGTACGGAGGTTCAGTTTTTGAAGTGTCATTTTTCAGCAACATCAGTGGCAGGCAGCTCTGGAGCCGGATTTTTTCCCCGGATCCTGTGTCGAGCGCTTTGGACCTGCAGCTACAAAGGAATTTCCTTCCAGTTGGCAGGTATGCAAATTATGATCTTTTGGAGTGCTGATTTATGGTTTGGTTTTTTGCCACAACTGGTATACGGATATTGGGTACCGGAATTGAGTTGCAATTTGTTCGTTGCTGCTGCATGCGAGTTCCATTCTTATGCATATCGACAAATTTGAGCAATGCAAATCCGAATGGCGTGAGTTGAGTTTTTGCCATCTTAGATATACTGTTTTGTAAAAGGTTTTTGAATTGAGCTGAAATATTTTATTTGTAACATTACATTTTGAGATTATTTAATTATGTCCAGTCATAAGTGTAGGATACAGATGAACAATAGCAAACATGAAAAGTTTGTAATAATGATAAAACATTTTGATCGATATAAACATAGAAATGAATTGTTCTAGTTGAGTGTGTAAAACTCCTTTTTAGAACGGTTAGAATAAAGAAAGAGAGGAGGAAATGCAAATGTTTGTGAAGCATGAGTTGATTAACGAATTTTGGCAGTAACGGACGTTTTCCAAGTCATTGTCCGGAAGATGCCTTAGAAGAATCCGAAAATAAGCAAATAAAATAAGTTATCAACTGGGCCCGCTTTCTTTGCACACCATTCTTGAACGATTTTGCGGTAATGACAGCTTGCCAAATCTGTCCAAAACATCACGGGATGGTCATGTGATCGAATGAACGACAAATTCGTTTTTGGAGACACTAGGTTTCATCGTCCATCAGAAGACACCGATCGAACTTGGTCAGCACGTGGTCATATAGCTTCCTAGCACGGATTTTGGCCACACTATTCTGTTTAATGGTGATTTGGCTGTTAGTTAGCTCGATACGACTTGAATCCCATAGTCGAATTCTCCTCAAGGTACTATGGGCAGCATCGAACACTCTGGCCAAATCACGGTCCGACAGAATTCCTCTTAATCAAAATCAAAATCTTACCACGCAGTTTCCGGTCGACAGTTCCACTCCGACGATTGGCTTGAAGCTTCCGGATCGTCGTAAACGTTGTTTTTATACCGATTGATAATGTGCCATAAGGTATTTTTGGGTATTAAATGCAGACCACAATGGAATTTTGAAATAACTGAGCACAATTTTCCCCCATCTTTTGGCTTCCATATTGATTGTTTACAAAGTCGATTTGCAGAATGTATAAAATACATACTGTCGTTATTTTACAAATCTCAATTCAGAGATTCACTTGAACACGTCTGTCGCTCACAAGAATAGATCAATGACTGACTTTTTTTTGTTTGTTTGTCAGTGTTGCCAAAATATCAAACATTCCCAAAGAAATTTATTTTATTTTATTTATCTTCAGTGTTGCCGAATACAACTATTATTTGATTTTATTTGTAGAGAAATGAATCCAACTGTAAGTTGAAATTACAGGGACTAAACAAGGCGAATTTTTTCGCATGTTTTTCAAGATTAATTTTCATCTTGTCTAGTCTCTGTAATTTCAACTTACAGTTGGATTCATTTCTCTACAAAAAAAGTTTAGCTGACTGAATGTTTGAGTCCAGATCCATCTCTGGGTCACAGTTTAAAATTTGATTTTATTTTTAATTAAATTTGATTTATTTTCTGCATATCCTTCATCCCATCCCTAAATTCCTTCTCACCTCTATTCTCAATGGAAACTTTTTACGCGTCGACTTTTGTTTTGTTTTTTTCCTTAAGAACAAAATTTACTAAATATCCTTAATTTATATTCCGTATTCCACATCTTAATTCTCCATCCTAGAAATTTTATTTGATTTCTGCTTATCCTTCATCTCATCTGTACATTCTTTCTCAGCTCTATTCTCAATAGAGTCTTTAATTTCCAGACTTTTGTTTTTCTAAAAAACAAAATTTTATATCCTAAATATTTCTCATCTCAATTCTACATTCCATTTTCTGCAAAAGCTTTCCAAATCTTAATTTTTTCTTTATATTCTTCATCCCATCCGAAAATATCCTTCACAAAAACTTTCCCAATTTGTGTTTTTCCTGTCGCTCTGCTTTTGTTTACCAGAGCTGGAACAATCCGCAAAAAAAAACATTCTTAGCTACAGCTTTCTGAAACTGTGCTTTTCTTGTCACTCTGTCTCTGTTTACCAGAGCCGGAATAATTCGATAGTATTCTTAGAAACAGTCTACCCAACTAGAAGGCTTATTCAAAACAAACAATCAGCAGCAGTAGCCTTTAAAATCTAAATCAAATTAAAAAATCAATAGCAGCAGCCTTAAAAATGTGTAGTTCTTAAGTCAATTTTGTCTTTTTTCCACCAGAAGGCCAAATCAAAACAAACAATCAGCAACAGCGGTACTTCCTTACCCATCTCCGTTTTTCTCACCGGAAGGCCAAATTGAAGCAGACAATCAACAACAGCAGCCATAAAAATTTGCGCTTCCAAATCCAATTCCATCTTTTTCCACCGAAAGGCCAAATCAAAGCAAACAAACAGCAAAAGCTGCCTGAAAATCTGCGCTTCCATATCCATTCCGCCTTTTTCCACCGGAAATCCAAATCATAACAAACATAACAGAACAATTCCGTCTTATTCCACCGCAAGGCCAAATCAAAACAATCAACAGCAGCCGCCTTAAAAATCTGCGCTTCTAAAGCCAATCCGTCTTATTCCATCGGAAGGACAAATCAAAACAATCAGCAGCAGCAGCCATAAATATTTGCGCTACTAACGTCAATTCCGTCTTATTCAACCGGAAGGCCAAATCAAAACAATCAGCAGCAGCAGCCATAATAATTTTTCTTGAAAACCTGCAAGAAACAGCTTTTTATTTTTTGCTAAACATTTGAAACCTAATACACTTTAAGAATTTTATAAATTTTGATCGTTACTCTAAAAGACCTAATGTTGAAACGTTTGTCAATCATTTGAACCATGAATAGGCTGCCATAACAGCTGCTTAATGTTCCCCGATTCACGCAATCCCCCTTTAAACGGCTGCTCGTTATGCTACAGCAGCAGCCGCAGAATTCCAGCCTCACTATAAATGCATTTATCCCCCCTTCTCGTCATCCGCCGTTCGATTGCCAATCAATGAGGTTAGTTGGGTACCTGCAACCTGCATCAGACCCCCATATCTTGCTCGAGGTACGTGTCAGCAGCTACACCAAAGCTCACTCACTCTTCAGCACCTTCTTTCAGAAAAAGAAGACTCATCTTGCCGCGAAATAACGGGATACCCACAACAATTCCCAGCACGCGGCAGCAGTAGCCAACTTGTTAGGAAATGCGGGAAAAAAACGATGCCCGGCTTTTATTTTTCCACTATCTGGGCCGAAGCATCTCTCAGACAGAGTCTCTCAAACAGCCATTATCTCCATTGGAAGCCGGATGGTTTTAAGATGATTCCTCGCGACGCGACTGAGCTGGGCAGTGATTTCTTCGCGTGTGATGTCAACACCTTCCTTCCTCAATTCGTCTGTCTTCTCAGCTCTTAAGCTTAAATGGCCCTTGGAAGCTGCGACTCAAGAAGAGATCGGTGAAATGGATGATCAATCACCGGACCGCCATCCAGAATGACAGGTCGGCTTCTTAAGTGCCATCCATCCACTGACTGACTGAAATACGAAGGATGGCTGACTGTGGCTGTGGTGGCCATTATGATGATGATTATTTTGATAGCAGCCGGGCCCATACTGAAATCGGAATTAATCTGTATGCAATTAGCTGCGCCCTTAGAGTCTATAATTTGACCTCGTAAATCTGGGCTATCAAGCGGCAATTAAGCCGTCACAGTTGTGACAGTTGAGAGCGCTGAGCTGAGATGAGACCTGAGCTGTTGAGGCATGTTACATTTTATTCGAACTGCAACTGCTGGCAGATGATATGTTTGGTTGTGGCTTTTGATTCGAGGAGGGGAATGTGATTTGAGGTTTACTTTATCGCCCCGATTACTGGTGCATGTAAATGATAATCGATTGTACGGTATCAGAAACATTCACTCAGGATGTTAAGCATTAATATTAATTCATTCCCATTCTTATCATAATAAAAGAAACTGGAACCAGAGTTCAAAATTCCGATGTTTCTGGACCATCTCTAGAGAACATTCAAATGAATAGAACGTTTTTTAATTTCGAAAATTTATGAATTTCGCTAGACAAACGATGGTAGCTTGAAGATCGACCAATCTGCACCATTTACATTTTTCTGCCTATTGATATTGTCTCCCTCGGCCTCAGCTCTCCATCTCTAAGTCCGCAGCTCTTGGTCATGAATTTTCATACGCGCTTCCTCAAAGTAGTCGGTAGATATTTGCGAGGCAAATATCGTTTTACGACTGTTGCCTACTTTGATGTTTACCAAGTCTTAGTCTCCCCTCAGTCGACGTCTCGAAGCAGGCGTGTTTTGTCGTTTATTTTAAATTAGAACTGGAACTCTGTCAGACGCATAGCGCGCGACTTCTTCAGGAATGCCGCTCCTCCTAATGGGAAAGCAATAACAGGTTGTTGGTGGTGTTGTTGTTATTGTTTCTGTTTTCTGTTGCCATTCGAGATCTGAATCTTCGTGGTGGCAGATAGAAGATTTTTTTTTTCCTTTCTACTGTTTGTCGGTGATAATCTTTTTCACAGGAAGTTTATGTCCATAGATTATCGCAGGAGGTTTTCGATGATCTTATCGGGAATCTCTGAAAACAAGTTCATATTTTTTTAAAATAAAATTCATGTCACAATATTTATAATTGGACTTAAAGATGTACCATAATAAAGTTTATTGACAGTGAGTGGAAGTAACTTCATATTGAAAAAAAAATGTGGGTATAAAGAGCAGTAAAAAAGGAAAAATAGAAAATGAATGATAAAGATGAATGGATTCAAATCCGCAATCTTCGACTCCTAAACACCGGTGTCTTCAGATTAAAAAAAAAATGACTGAGACGTTTCAAACTGAACCACAATTAAGTAGAATGATAACAATCAAAATTTCACATATGAAAAAAACATCTCGAGGATTGGCTTTGGATTCTCAGAATGATGACAATGCTTTTCTCTATTTTTTTCAAAAAAAATGTCCTTAAAATGGTTTTCGTATGACTTTCTCATTACGCTACTAACTGCATACTATATCGCACTCCACATTGTTCTTTAATTTTAATAGGGGAGAGTAAAGTATCGTGGGTCACTTTTTTTCTTTGCTCTATAACTTCTTTATTATTTTTATATATAAAAAGCAATTTCAGTATGTTTGTTTGTTTGTTTGTTTGTTTGTTTGTTTGTTTGTTTGTTTGTTTGTTTGTTTGTTTGTTTGTTTGTTTGACAAATATTGTGTTCGCGATATTGACGTTACTTTTCGTCGGATTGTTTTGAAAATTTGCACATGAATGTTTGATTTAAGGTGTCAAATTTTGTGTAAGGGATCAGTTAAAGGGGTCGTCCGTATTAACTATTCGCTGTTTTTTGCGATATTGACGTTATTATACATCGTATTCAGATGAAAATTGGTACACGATAGTTTTGGGGGACGTGCAATCGATTTGAGGTATCAAATTCAGTGTGAGGGGCCGGCAAAAGGGGTCGTCCATATCAACTTTTCAATATCTTAGTGATTTTGACATTTTTATAAATCGGATTGGAATGAAAATTTGCACATAGGAGTCAGTAGGGACAAACCCTTGATTTCACTTATCCAAATTACAAACCGGGGTCGGCCAAAGGGGTCGTCCATATTAACTATTCACTGTTAAAGCGATATTTTCGTGGACATACTTACTTCCAAAATATTTTCAAAAGGTGAATAAATATTCAGATGTTTAAATCAAAATCTTAAAATTGCAAGGCTTTCCAGTTTATTTTTAAACTATTAGTAGCCACTCAAAAGCAAAAATATAATAACTAAGAAATTTCAAAATTACAAAATGAAGTCATATCAGGAAATGCTTATCCGTTTTTTTCACGATCAATAACAAAAAGTAGCGTTTTCTAACTGTCAAATTATATTTAAAAAAAAAAAACAATTTAAAATCTGTCGTGGACATCCGGGGAGGGGGGTAGGGGTTTGCCAAATGTCCACGATTGTCCACGGAGGGGGTAAAAAATTTCATTTTTCTGTCCACGTGATATCTGAACGTTCCCTTATTCCAAAACCAAGCTAGAAATCCAGGATGTTTGTTGACATAAATCATAACCTGTGAAATCTGTGAACATTTCCAAAATTCTGTGCTCTGTAACACAGATTCTGTGATGAAAATTTGCTCAAAATTCTGGGAAAATATAGATTTTTCTGTGATTTCAGCAACCCTGATTTGTTGTTTGCAAGGTTGTATTTTTTATGGGCATCGGAAAATGTTTTTTCTCCTGAAACCAGTAAGAATTCATGAAATAATGTTGCATTGTAATTTTTTATGGATGCCTGAACAAGAAAGCTCCCTTGGTGTCCTGTAGCGTAATATAAATAACTTAAAAGTACAGAAACAAGGCATTTTAAGTTAAAAAGAGATGGAAATGATAAATCTTATTCGTCGTGAGGACAAGAGAAGGATAAACACGATGATTTCTGAATCTTGAATCTTAAAAAAAACATTTTACACTTAGCTGGTTCCGGAAGTTATTTTATTGCAAGATGATGATAATGCTGTTGATGAGGGAAATCCATCACCAAGATTGTGTCATACAGCTGGATCCCGGATCCGCAATCTCTGTTGACGGAAGCTCTTGGCTTTAAATTAAACAGAAAGCCATACTCTGTCAACGATCGAGCAACACGAACGAACAAACGAAAGCTGCAAAGGTGCGCGTGGGTTTGTGGTTATTGTTGTTGCGAAAAAAAACCTACATCGCAAATAACAATTTTTCTTCGGAAAACTCGGCTACCTGTTGGCACCTGCCCAATCAACTGCGATGCCGTCGCACCCACCAATCCATCTTTTTTGTCCTGCTTGGGCACACCGGAAACTAGAACGCATTTCCTTGGATAAGAAAAAGCCAGAAAAAAAAATGAAACAGGGGTTGGTGGTTGCAAACACCAAACAACCGGTCGTGGTTCTAATAAGCCGGAAACGGGTGGCGGTCGTCAGTTTCCGCCCGCCATCGTCATCATCATCAGACACACCGCATGCAGTCGACCCGCCGCGCCCGTTTGTTTGTTCGTTGTTGCATGACTTCGTTGCTGCTACTGCTTCTGCTGATTTGCCGTGTCCGGGTGATAAATTTTATGTCATAAATCCTCCACCGCACGGAATTAAATTTTGTGGTTAACCCGAGCGCGGGGTTGTTGGTAGCTAGCTAGTTGTATGTGTTGATAATTTTTTCGCAGGACCAAATAACGCCTTACTTCTTTGTGTTGGATTGTCGCACGTGGTCACCCAATTTGAGCGACCATCACGGTGTGTTACCAGAGGAAATGGTGGAGGTCAGGCGATTGTTTGTTTTGATATTAGACCATGCTTCTTTAAGCTGACACTACCTTGATCAAATAAACATGAGTTGAATGCGCAAGCAGGGGATGAAGGATTTCGGACGAATATCGGACCATGGTCTGAAGAATAACCTACAAGTCTTCTAAACTCTAAACCAGCGGTCAAGACTTACGACATATTCATACCTAAGCTAGCTTAACATTATTTCTTCTCATGGGCCCGTTTTTCTTACCATAACATCCATAGCACAACAATGCTCTCACAGCTGGGACGGCACAGGTGTATCAAAGCTTTTATATCACAGACGTACCCGATTAAGTGACCACCCTGCCTGGCTGCACTGCTTCGACGGGCGTAAAGGGTGATACGGTCAAAATTTGGTCAAGAGAAAACGCGTGTAAATCGGTGAAATCGTTTATTTAAAAAATCAAATTAAATTTCTTTTTCAAGTTTAATTAGTATAAAATTCTGGAAAAATATTCAGTTAAGCTTCCGCTTTTCCAATTCCGAATTGCTGGGCCTTAGGATTAACCCATGCCATCAGATTTTGTACAGCCACCTTGTCCACCTTCTTCGCCGCAGAAAGCCAGTTTGCCTTGAACTGCTGCTCGTCCTTAGCAGTTTTTTTGGTCTTCTTTAGGTTCCGCTTGACAATAGCCCAGTATTTCTCAATAAGGCGGAGCTCTGGCGTGTTGGGAGGGTTCTTGTCCTTGGGAACCACCTACATGTTGTTGGTGGCGTACCACTCTATGGCCTTTTTACCGTAATGGCAAGATGCCAAATCCGGCCAAAACAGTATGGAACAACCGTGTTTCTACAGAAAAGGCAGCAGACGTTTATTCAAACACTCTTTTACGTAAATTTCTTGGTTGACAGTCCCGGAAGCTATGAAAATGCTGTTTTTCAAGCCACAGGTACAGATGGCTTGACAAACCAGATATTTCTTCGCGAACTTTGACCGTTTCATGAGCATGATATTATCTGCTACCTTTCCCCTTCCTTTTGCCGTTTAAAACTCCTGTCCCGGAAGCTGCTTGAAGTCGGCTTTGACGTAGATTTCGTCATCCATTACCACGCAGTCAAACTTCGTCAGCATCGTCGTGTACAGCCTCCGGGATCGCGCTTTGGCCGTCGTATTTTGTTTATCATCGCGATTTGGAGTCACTACCTTCTTGTAAGTCGATAATCCGGCTCGTTTTTCGGCTCGATGCACGGTTGTAGATGATACACCCAGCTTATTTGCGGCATTTCGGAGAGAGAGGTTAGGGTTTCGCTTGAAACTATAGGCAACTCTCTTTGTCGTCTCAGCGGCTTCCGGTTTTCGATTTCCCCCCGATCCAGACTTCCTGGCTGTCGACAAACGTTCCCCAAACACTTTAATTACATTTGTATCGGTTGATTTGGCAACTTTTAGCGATTTTGCAAGCTTTGCGTGCGAGTAGCTCGGATTTTCGCGATGCTCGAGCAAAATTTTGATACGCTGCTCTTCTTCCTTGGACGGCATTTTGACAACTGAAAAGTGAATTCCAATATCAAAATAGGAGCAACATTCTACACACACACACACCTTCAAAATGAGGGGTGTTCAGGTTTTTTAAATCCAACATTGAAATAGTTGATATTGACCAAATTTTGACCGTATCACCTTTACATTATTTCATGAATTCTCAGGGCTCTCAGGAGAAAAAAACATTTTCTGATGACCCTAAAAAAATTACAATCTTGCAAACTACAAATAGTTGCAAAGTAACACTATACTCTGGGATGAGGGTTAATCAATTTCATGCGTGAAGGTGATAAAAAAATGTTCCATTTTTAACGCCATTTATTTGTGATTTTACAACTGAGAAGATCCCTTTATTTAATTGAAATTGAATTATTGCACCAATATCTTACATAATAATAAAGCCTTGTTTTTAGTCTAAGTAAGGAGAAGCACTTATAGAAAATTAATATTAAATATGACAGAATTCGGAAAATTTTCATGTCATTATCATCAAATTTTTCAAATTTTTTTTTTTTTTTGATGACAAGTTTTGTTATACTTTGATGATTTGTTGTAGTAAAAGCCCCTCCCTTTGTCAAAAAGGCAATGTAAAATTTTACTGAACTCTAATAATGTTTGAAAGTTTTTAGCAAATTTGATACGAATGCAAAGAAATGAAATGGTTTTTAATTTTTAAAAATGTTTCTAATAAGCTCTGCCATTCATAATCAACATTAAATATGACCAAACCCAAATCATTGTCAAGTAATTTTGATCAAAGTTGATTCACAAATTTTAACATACCGTCAAACAGGGCATCATACAACAGCAGGGTAAGATGCAATATTTGTGTACCGTAAAACGGGGTAACTTTGATCACCGGGGTAAGTTTGACCAACAATAAACTTTTCCACATTATCATCAATAACTCAGTTTAAAGTTTGAATTTTTCTTTGTATATGAACAGTTGTAGTGCTACTTTTACAGTCATTTAATGATACATTTTTGATATTCTAAAAATTTCAGATTTTCCAAGAGTAAGCCCGTTTTGGACAGATGGATAGAAACCCTATCAAATAGTTAACTTTGAAGAAAAAATTGAAATGGAAATAGTGGGAGGGCCTAGGGGAATGTGTGAAGGTAAATAAATTCCTTTATGATCAAGGCCATAATATTTAGCAATTATTATAATTTTTGCCCCTAAGTGTAGGCAGTATCATAGTTCTTTGTTCGATTATTAATATTTTTAAAATAAAACGTTTAAAATCAAGGTAAAATTGATAAACTAGCATATGTACATATTATGAAGGTGTTTTGTATCCTTTATGATCAAGAAAACTCGTTAAAGTCGTAAGAATAGAGACTGATCAATGTTACCTCGAAGCATCAAATTCTGAACAGAGACGAAAGCGATAATGTAGCCTAATAAATTTCTGCATCCATGTGTTATGTTCATAGGACTCCAGTACTGGTTTTAAAAATATAAAACATGCCACATTCTCCTTAACAGAAAAAAATAATCTAAATATATTGAAAAAAATGATCATTCTTACCCCGGATTACGGTACCACAACACTTATTTAATTTTTATTTTAATATAATGCGAAAAAGTTATCATTTATTGATAACAAAATGATGATGACCTAGTTTCTAACATTGTGAGATAGTCTTTTTTTAAATTTTTGATACTAATTAATTTTTTTTTTAAATCGACCAATAGATTTACCTACAAATTTTCGCACATGTCCATTTTTTTTTTTGAACCTAGTAACATGAGAATATAACTTCGAAAATCTGAAAAAAAATCATCAAATAAAATTTGAAACATAGAGAAACGTTTGACATTATATACTCAATAGTGATCATTTTTTCACTTATACCGCATTTGCTCTGAAAGCCTCAAGTAATTTAATAAAGAAAGTTACCGTCACTGAATATAAAAAAAAAACAATTACAATGGAAATTTTTAAATTATCAAAATTGTACGGTATTTGACACTGTTAAACTCACTCGCGACGACCGAACTTGACACCGCGACTATTAATCTGGACTGACAAATCGCGTGGCAAATGTTAGTTACCACTTACCAGTTAACTTCTTTTCTAATTACATTTTGTGAATTTGTAGCAATTTAATTTCTTTCTGTGTGTTATTTTTTTGAATTTATTATTACTTATTTTATTAAATGTTCGCTTAGTAGTTAATTATCAAATAATGGATCTCTATAAAGGAAATCTGTTTTCATTGAGATCTATGTAGTACATTTAACTATCTATAATCATTACATTTTCTTGCACTATAATTTAAACATTGGAGTTCTCAGCATGAATAAAATTTTGGAGGAGTGTGGTGGGTCGCGACAAAAAAAAACAATAACAGAGAGTTGAAGTGAGAGAGAGAACATCAATTAGCTATTGTTCAAGAATCGACGAACAGTGAATTCGTAGTGTTCACTGGGATAGTTGGCAGTCCTCGAAATAACTGCTGTTCGGCGGTCGAGCGGAGATCTTCGGAGCCTGGAGGATGCGCCTTGAGAGACGTTTGGCCAGGCTGAAGCTCTCCCACACCCTGGATTCCGACGGAGGAAGTGGACTCGCTGCCGTTGGAAATATTGAGAAGGGAGCCGCCAGAGCTGTAGGTTTGTTACGGATAAGAAAAGCAGCGGCTTGACAAGCCAAGGCAAGGTACTCTAAGAGTACGGAACCTCGAGCCAGATGACTACTGGGTAACCCAGGACTTTACGGATAAAATACAGAAAACAGGAAATTCCATGTTAATTGTGGTTTTATTGATGTTTTCATGTGGCTTGTTGTCTGTGTGAATAAAACAATGTTCTGTCTGTAATGTGTGCCGTGTACTAATAATCAAAGGTTTGAAGAACCTCTTAGCTGAATGAAACTATGATTTCAAAGTAGTCGAAGATTCCTTTGTATTCAGCTACAGTATTTGAAAGACCCAAATACTAGTATTTCACTAGCTACTTGCTAGCATCCTCAGTGGGTTATCGACTGAAGAAAGTGTATCATTTCCCTCCCTTAAATTGACCAAGCTAGGTAGCTCTGAATTATTTGTAGGTAAAAAGAATCTTCGAATGCTCGGCAAATGTGCCGTTGTCAGTTTCTTGGGCCTACCTACCCTTTTCTGGGTGTTGTTAGGTAGATTATTATTGTTACCCGCCCTATAATAGGAACTTTACAGGAACTTGGCTTCACACACGGACGTCTGGTACAGAAGAGAGCTCGAAATATGGAAGCAAGCATCCTTTGCGACTTTTTCATTCCATTTTCCACTTGATCCTCATCTGCCTCCTCTGTTCATTGACAGCAGCCAGCAGTAAAATGTAGCCTACCGTGGTGCTATCTTGTTGTGAGACTTTACAAGGAACATAAATTTTCTAGAGCTAAATAAACAAAACTACAAAATGAAAACAAAAATCAAACGATTTGTAACCAACCGGTTACAGGTTCCAGAGGCGGATGGCACAGGAGGTAGTTGCGATGGACGGGCTAGTGATGGCCATCTACAACAGATGTTCTGAACAAAACTGTAGGGGTCAATTTTGTCAAAGACGCCTTGGACATCCTCTGCGACTCCTACCTGGTAAAGAATACGAGTGCGACCATTGCGATGCGAGGGCGATTAGAGGTTCGACTCACTGTCGTCACTCTTTTATGAGTACGGCCTGATCATGCGGGAGATGGACCGGATGGAAGCGAACCTGAGTAGAGGCGAGAAGGTCTACTTGTTGCTGCTAGCAATACCGTCAGGCTACAGCTACATCCAGGGTGCGCTAGCTGTTCTGCCGCCAGAGGAGCTCAACTGAGGGTCAATCGTCGACATCAAACGGTTGTTCCTCGAGCTCTTCCAGCTCCTCCAAAACACCAGCACTACATCAAGCCACCATCGAGGTGAGCCAGCAGTAGCAAACCACGCTTAGCGGACTGCGTCGAAGAAAGAAGACAGTCGGTGCTTCGGGTGCGGCGTAAAGGGTCACTTCAAGTCGCGCTGTCCCAAGCTGAAGTCGGCCAAGAAGAACGGGTTCAGGCGTGACAAAGGGACCGTTTGAAGCACAAGCATGCAGAAGAGGCGTGCGTCTGGGCTCACTTTTGGTCCCCTAAGTGCAGCTGCCGAACGCGAAGCATCGACTAGATCGGTACGGCGCCTCATCGCCATTCCTGACGAGGCAGCTGATGCAGTTCGCAAGCAGCTGGAAGTTACGGTTGGAGACGTGGCAGCCCAGCAGTCGAGCGGAATCTCGAGGGCGAGCACAACTTCGAAGGTCGCATCTCCACAGGTTGGCGGAATCCAGAAGAAGGCCATCGGTCAGGCGAAGGTTGCCACCAAGGCCACTACGAATGGCGAAAGACGTGTTCGCTTCGTGGTAGATCCCAGAGCGACTCATCACATGGTCTGTGACGAGAGATTAGTGGAGGACATCTCCCAGCTGGCCACACCGATCAAGCTGTACACAGCCAAAACTGGTGAGTCAATGATGGCAAATAAAAAATGCACTACATATATTTATTTGACAAAATTGACTTTCTGAAATTTATTTTTATACCTAGTGTTGGTATAGGATAATAAAAGCAATAAAAAGTTTGTAGGTGATATCATTAAGCCAATCCGTCATACTGGGTAAAGGTTTTTATGGTATCGACAAATGTAAAAATTTGTACATCTATTCCCCGATTTTTAAATTTTCTATGAGAATCGAAAACTTTAAAAAAAATTATCTCACGATGTGAGAAACTATGTCATGATCATTTTGTTATCATTAAATGAAAACTTTAAAATAATTAATTCTGAATAAATGATGATGTAAATATTTTTGGTATAATGATGTTGTAAAAATAAGTTATATTGTAGACCTTAAAATGTACTTAAAAGAAATGGGAAACTAAATTTGAACTTATATTATTCCAATATTGCGATGTTGCTGAGGAACGCCCGATGAAAATCATTGTGCACTTTCAAAGTCAACAACAGAGATTTGTTTCGAAGTATTAAGCCGTAGAAAAAGACTTATCAAAAGGTGCGATAACTACTTGATGTTGAAGAATTAGAAGTTCCGAACAATTAGATTTTTTCTTCATGCAAACTTTAAAGTTTCAAAAAAATAAAAACAGAACCAAAAAAAGTACCAAGAGCTTGGTTTTAGTATTGGCTGAATAAAGTTCCATGGATCATGAAAAATCATTTGAACACTTTAATCCTTTTTTAAAAAGTTTTTCAAATTTAAGATCTGAAAAAATATGCAAACCCTTATACTACTCACCTTTTACTAAAGAAAATAAATTGTTCGACGTATTGTAGCTGCAAACTGCTGTCTAAGCTTTCATTCACTTACTTTCAGAAATTTTTTCCCCAAAGCTCAAAGGAGAAACAGGCTAAATAACACTTCTTGAATCACAACTCCTCAGCCCTTCAACTTCATCCTTTCATCTCCGGATTTACTTTTTTTACTCTTCACATTTCAACCCTTCTCCGCCTTAATGGGGCTGTTCTTCTTTATTCTTCTTTTTTTCCGGGATGGTCGGGTCAAACACCGGAACGGGAGTGAAAAAAAACTCGCGTAATACAACCCCCCGTGGCTCCCAAAACAGCACACACGAAAAGACCAGACAGGTTACAACATCAACACAATGCTCTTTCTAGCATTAAAGCGGTAGTAAGTAGTAGAACGCTAATGGATTTCAATGAACTCGCCGAAAGATTATGCACGTTCACACGTTGTTTTGTTGCCTTTTTTTCCTGTTTAGGTTTTCCGCTACTTTTCGGGTTTATTGAATTATGCCCTGGGTTGTTTTGTGTAGCACCACTTTTGAAGAATGACGAGGACGACAAACGACGACGACGACGACGGGAATAGTAATTACTTTTCCGTCAAAAGAGGGATTATCCCATCCTTCGTTTGAGCACAGATATGAGCGAGCACATTGAGCCTGAGTTGAACTTAAGCCGCGTAGCCGAACTGGTGTACGCGTCACGTTTGTTTACGAATCCGGCTTGAAGGACCGACAGAAGAAAACACTGTTGAAAGCCCAACAGACTTCCGGTTGTTTTTTAAAGCTGTTGCTGCCGGGAAATATTTCTTCAGCTGAATTTTCTTCGCTTATCCCCGGGGGGATTTTGGGGGCCAAGATTTGCTACATTTATTATTCACATTCGTTGTCAGAATTGCCGCGTATCTTACGATTTTTCGTAGAAATTTTTTTCGCTCTAAGCCTAACATTCGCAGCAGGTAGTTTTTTCGGGTTTCTATTTTGCTAAGAGACTTCCACCCCCTTTTTACCGAGGAAAAAAACCCCAAAAATCACTGAGATGGGGGAAGATATTCTCCTGTTTTCATTCGTTACTCTTCCTTACTTCTTCAGCAGGGTGAGTGTTTTGATTCACCAATACACTCGAGACTCCACTGATTTCTGCGATTACAGGGATTACTCCACTCGCTCTTTCTCATCGACGATGAGCTTTTCTCACGTTCTCACAAGGTTTTCTTCACGCTTCAACTTGACAGGACGACAATCAATTACAATACTTGATATTTCAAGACATTTGAATTATTCTTCAACTGATGTTCAATAATATTTTCTGGAAAATTCTACGATAAACTTGATTTGTTTTGTTTTCCCGCACGAAAGTTGAGATGAAAGCCAGCTCTCTCACCTTGAATTCTCACGGTCACGGATTTTCTCACCCCCAACACAGACACATAAATCGATTTGCACTGACAGCTCTGCAGAAGGATCCTTGAAGTGAAATTCCCAGCCCAAAGGATACTGGAGATTTTCTCATCGAATCCAGTTGTATTTTCCTGAAAACTTCTCAAGAATATTTATCATACAATTTTTAGGGAAGTTCCTCTTCGAAAATATTGTGGAATTCCCTTTATTTCACGGAAAAATAATCCCACGCACTAACACATCGAAATTTGTTAAACCGAAACATTCGGAATCGATTTTCCTCCACCCTTTGAGGGGAAAAAAGCTGACACAAACTGCAGGATTCTGTGTGTCAAGTACCCTCAAGTGAATCTCAGCTCCACGACCAAGTTATCTGTCTGCTACTCCTCCTGGAGTTGCTGCTGATGGTTTCAAAATTTTCGATGCACTTCAAACACTTTTCATCAAGTTGTTAAACCGCCTCCCATTAACAGCTCATCCCCCGGGGGAAATCTGTGAGCTTTTATCAACACAATTCATCCAAATTACTCCGCCGAGAAAAGGTTCTAGCGCTAGCGCTGCTTTCAAAAACGGCCACCTTCAAGCTCTCCGGAAAAATCAATCCGACCCGACCGTACGCCAACCGAAGACTAAACGCAACCGAGCGTGTGGAGCAATTTCATCCGGAGCAATCCAACCAGCAATCCAACAGCAATCATCTCATCATCGAACTCTCCCACATCGGACATCTGCCGAGTCTGAGTCTAAGTCTGAGAGCCTCACTTCAATTCAACCCACACTGGCTTGACCAGAGTCAGCTCTATTTTTTATCATTGTTTTGATTATTTAGGTTCACACGAGCGAGCCTCCCCTTGGCCGTGGATCGTACGCAGATCTCCCATCGGGCCCAGCTCATCATCATCACCTCCACCCACAGCCAATCCGCGCCTCACTCGCGCCACGCGTATAGGTACCTACCCGTGGCCCAAGCAAGACCATTCATAAAAAGCGCGCGCGAGAGCTGTTGGCAGTTTTTTTTTTCGACTGTGGTGAGGTGAGCCAAGAAGCGCCCGCGCATTCGTTCGCTCGCTCTCCGACCGAGGGACAAAATAAAATAATAGCCAAGCTCTTCGGCAAACACGTGCAAGTTGTCCACCCCCGGCCAAATCGTGTTTGTTGTGTTGAATAGTGAGTCAGTGCTCCAAATTGTTGTAAATAACTTCACTGGGGAGAGCGAAGTTTACAACCACCTCATCATCATCAACTCGGCAAGTGAGGGGTGAGAAGTGAGGAAAATCTCAGACTAAACTACACGTACAGAGCCACAAAATGAGTTGTGACTTGTGGTAACTGTGAGCTCATCAACAATCGGGGGTGGTGTTTTCGGGAAGCTTTTTTGAAGCACAGAGAGTAATTCTCTCTCTCGGATTTATAAAAGCTCGAGTTGTATTGCGGATTTGAAGAAAAATCAATCCCCCTTACTGTGTTCGTCATCAAGTTTCGAATTTCACAATTCACTGAGATTCAAATTCCAAACTCGGAATAACGCCTCAATATCCAGATTCGTTGAAGTTTATTTTTTTCATCAATGTGGTTCCTGAACAGAATTCATAAAAGGCGCAATCGCGTTTTTAAATACACTTTTTAGTATCCTTGTAGGTAAAACGCCTTCAAGTATGCAACGAAATTCAATTTCTTTGATAATATCGCGTCGCGACAAGCTTGGCGGCAGATGACTTTTTCGAATCAAATATTTGTGTACCTTTTAAACTTGAAAATCAACGAGATTTGTTATATTTATGAATCCTTATC